>NC_056726.1:418206939-418291939 GCF_019279795.1 Protopterus annectens | reverse complement strand
TTTAATCTGCAATACCATAACCACACCATAAGTAAATGAAACAGCACTTAGATAATGTAGTAAATGTGATTTTTATTTTTGTAAACAGACATATTGCAATTCACACATCCAAAAACCTTTAATCTGCAATACCATAACCACACCATAAGTAAATGAAACAGCACTTAGATGATGTAGTAAATGTGATTTTTATTTTTGTAAACAGACATATTGCAATTCACACATCCAAAAACATTTAATCTGCAATACCATAACCACACCATAAGTAAATGAAACAGCACTTAAATAATGTAGTAAATGTGATTTTTATTTTTGTAAACAGACATATTGCAATTCACACATCCAAAAACCTTTAATCTGCAATACCATAACCACACCATAAGTAAATGAAACAGCACTTAGATAATGTAGTAAATGTGATTTTTATTTTTGTAAACAGACATATTGCAATTCACACAAAGTTTAGACCAAGTTAAACATCCTATCATACATCTGATGTAGACTTATTGTATGCTGCTGTGGCTTTCTTGGCAGACTCTAAAACCGGTTTTGGCATAATATCACAGACATCCAGTTCTTCATTCATTTTAATTGCCAACAAAGAGTTCAGTGTTTTTACACTCCGAGACTGACGCAGTTCAGTTTTCACTTTCCGCACCATACTAAATGCCCTTTCCGCTTGTGCATTAGAGTGTGGCAAGCAAAGTGGGCTCATCATCAGCTGCTTAAAGAGTGGCAGTTTCCCTTCAGTGCAAAGGTCCCTCAGAAGGTGTGCCCAGTACTGTGACACACATGAGTGGGGCCCATCTACTGGGCCTGTCAGATTCCCAGTGTCCTCGATCTGATATTGGGTGAACTCATCGATTAGTTGTTCGGCCTCAACATCATTTTCACATACACCCAGACGGAAGCCCACATCTCTGACAAGCCCTGAAGAAATGTCCAATTTTTTGGCTGGATTAATAAGTAATGCAGCATCTTTCAGTAAGTGATCCTGCATGGGAAACTTTTTCAGCATTTTCTGCAGCACTGCAGCATAAAAAGCTGCAACTTTTTTATAAAAGTTAAATTCAATGACTGTGCCAGCAATATCCTCCTCATGGATGTTCATGTACTGCTTGACTTCATAGCCAATACGAAGTTCACCATTTGGTAGAACACAGCTACTGTCAGTCAACACTGACACATCACTGTGTTTGATTAGTCTGACAGCAGATGCAGGTCTGAGGAGTCTGCCAGCATACTGCTGCAGGAGTTTATGCACAGTGGCATGCAGTGTCAGCCGCTGACTTTCTCTGCTCTGAAGCTATATGTTGAACTCCAGTAAGGGTTCCAGTGCATACTTAAGGAACATAAAAATCATATGCACTTAATTTCTAAAAACTTGCAGAGTCATGAAGTCAATCTTAGCAGACCTTGGCTCTGCAGACAGAAAATATGAATTTAGAGCTGGCCACATGTCCAGGGTTCTGTTAATAACCTTACCAAGACTGAGCCATCTAGTAGGTGCATGTCTAATGATCTTGAGGGGGTCAGTATCTGTGAACAAAGCAAATTCCTGAAGTTTTTGTTGTCTTTGTGCACTGGAACTGAAATGGCAATACAGATCTGATACAAGTTCTTCAACTGGTGAATGTAGTGCTTTTACAGCAGCCTTACTACAGAGATCTGCCAAGTGGCAGAGACACCCCATGTTTACAATTGTGGGCTTCACCTCCTTTAAACGAGACAGCACAGAATTGTGTTTTCCAATCATTGAGGCAGCATTGTCTGAAGAAAAGCCCACAATGTTGGAAACTGGAATGTTAAATTTTGTCAGGCTGGACATTAAAGAATCAAACATTGCTTGTCCAGTTCCGGACACACATTCTGGCATATCAAGGAACCTTGTCATATTTTTGCTTGCCTTTTCATCAAGGTAACCAACAAGGATGACTAACAGTTTGTCATCTCCCATGTCTGTGCTTTGGTCCATATACACACAGAATGGTGATTTCTGGCAGGCTGCTGCAGCATCATTCTGGTAATGAGGCCCCAGCACATCCCGTGCAATGCATGCTGCCTTTGTCGCTCCACATGTCATTTTACGGAGAACATCTTGATCCTCTCCACACTTCTTCATAAATTTCAGGATGTGTTCTCCTGCTGCAAATAAGTTGTGTTTAGCAAGGAGAGACACAAAACCAACCTCTGCCTCAACCACCTTTGTACTTGCTAAACTCTGTGGTCCAAAGAAATCCACCATAGATCTTCCAGCTGCATGCTTGCAATTCTGCCTGTGTTTCTCACTGTTAGCATGTCGTTGCAGGTCATGTCGGCCCCCATGATGGATTGTGAAATCTGTGTTGCAAGTCTTGCAGAAGGCAAATTTCACTCCGCGCCTACTCATAGAAAGCCAGTCAAAGGCACTTGCCCAGCTTGGCTGAAAAATTCTTCTCTTTTTTGGGGTGTGAGCTGTATCTACATCCCTGTCCTCACTGCAGTCTGGGTAGTCTATACCTAGCAGGTTTGCAAAACAGTGGTGTTAGACAATGAAACAAATGGGACTAAGTGCAGAAAGGAAAATTACAAGATGTCCTCAATAGCAAAGATACAAGACAATAGGGCCATAACCTACCCATATCACTGGAAGTTTCCTGACTTTGCACCCTCTTCTCTTGCTCATCTCTGCTCCTTTTGTTTACTATAAAGGCTTGCATGCTTCACTTCCTTGCCTCAATGACACTTTCAATCCTCTGGTGCTCACTTGCTCACCTATCTTTATCCAAAAACAAAGTCAATTAGTTTCAGAGACGTACGAGGGTGACAAGCAGCAAAAACATGCAAACTTTAAAAACTGCTCAATAAACCTAGAAAGTTGCTACAAGGACCTGTCATTGCATACAGTCCCCCCCAAAAAAAATATATAAAATAGACATTGGGGACAAGCAGTAGACCTGTCTTTGCATACAGTTTCTCCAAAAAAAAGGCAATTACTTTGAGACGTACTAGTGGACAAGCAGCAGAAACATGCAAACATTTTAAAATATTGCTCTTATAAACCTAGAAAGGGAAATTACTTTCAGAGACATCCTAGGGTGACAAGCAACAGAAACATACAAACACTTTAGTTGATCTTAAAGCCGTACTTCTCAGATAATGGACTGCCATCATGTTGATTTTTCCAGTATGATTCCTTTAGCAAAAAAGTATGCAGTGGCAAGCAGTATTTTGTTTCATCCAATTAAATGGTTGTAATATCTGTAGAGTTATACAGGGTGATATTGCTATAACCTGCCAGCATGTTTAGTTTTTAATTTAAGACGTAAGCTTTCAATATCTTACTTTGTCTGCTGTGTCCACAAATAGCATAGAGGAACCAGTGTGGGTACTGTTCTAAGTGTACTGTATTCCTCTTTTGCATTGCCTGCTAAGATAATGTTCTCTAATGTGCTGGGTATTCTGATGTGTGGTCAGTGGTCTCACCTTCGATAACCACATCGCCACAACAGTCAGGAAATCCTTCTATGTGGCACACCTCATCACTAAGGGATTTTCATCCAGAAAAAAGGAGGTCATTGTCCCACTGTACTCATCCCTCATTAGACCCACTATCGAATACAACGCCCTGTCTGGTATGTACCTCTGAAGACATTTGCAACAACTGGAAAGGCCACAGAAATACCTCACTAAAAGAATCACAGGCCTAAAGCAGATGCCCTACACTGACCGC
The DNA here is from genome assembly GCF_019279795.1 of Protopterus annectens. Classification (NCBI taxonomy): domain Eukaryota; kingdom Metazoa; phylum Chordata; order Ceratodontiformes; family Protopteridae; genus Protopterus; species Protopterus annectens. Next base: position 418,288,227 of record NC_056726.1, on the reverse strand, counting down.
CAAACTCCAGCTATACTCTTGTCGCAAATAGTCTACTCAGAGGCGATCTCTGCTTAACATACAAGGCCATGTCAAACCCAGAGCTGTTGGACATGCTACACTTAAAGAAATCCCAATCCCTCAGAGCCACACGCTCCAGGGATCTAAATCTTGTCATCACAATAAACAAAACATGCTGGAGGGATAGGTTCCTGATCCAGAGACTCCCCTGACTCTGGAATAGATTGCCCATACATGTCAGAGTGCCTCTTTGGCCCTCTTCAAAAGGAATGGTTACGGCTAGGCTTGTATATGCCTTAGGGCTGGTAGCCTAGTACCAACCTATGAACCTATGGATTTTGTGACTAGACACACAGCTTACCTAAAACTTTTCATTCTACAAATCATGATGGACATGGTATTATACCAATACCACATAATTAACACTGAAGTATGGATGGATTTGCTGCCTGAAATGTGTAGATAAGGAAATCCATGCATAACCCATACCCTTTTACATGCTAAAGATATGAATATTTCGTTACTGAGGTGGGACAGCACAAAGATTTAAAAGCATTTGTATTTACTTTTGTAAAACAGGTACAGTTAACATTAGTGTGCACAGCACATATCTGTCACTAGTGTGTCTAAATGCTAAGATAAGTGTAGACCATGACTGTCCACATTTTCCTGACAACTTTTAAATGTTGAGTATACTGCTAATTTCTGCTATATAAGATTTTATGTACACACACTCGCATATATATTCAATCAAAATATTTCTATATATCTGCAGTGCTCTTAAACACACACATTGCTCATCTTGGCTACATAGAATTCCTTCATGTAACATTAAGATTTATAAAAAATCTTCCTTGTTACTAAACTGTATGAACTTAGCCACTTTTTGAAAGAGCCTAGAAGCACAAGAAAGTTCATTAAGTGACTTGCTTAAGGTAATTCACAAAGCTGCAACTGGCAGAAAAAAGTATGGTACTCTATATATGAAAATAAAAGCATATTATATATGGAGTGAGAGTCACATACTGCTAATTCTCAATCTAAGTCACTTGCCGTTTGGGTATGTGTAGTTGTCATATGTAACATACCATATGCACTGCCTTCCCCCGTTTCATGCATGCTTATTTATTTTGCACTAAGTAGCCTGTATATCAGTAATGTGTCCATAATGACCACTGAGCATCCCAGCAATATGCCTATAATGACCAACGCGCATCCCGTATATATCAGCAATGTGCCCATTAGGACCACTGAGCAACCTGTATATCAGCAATCTGTTCACAATGACCATTGAGCACTCCATACATCAAAAATGTGTCTGTAATGGCCACTGGGCACCCCATATATTAGCAATATATTCATAATGACCTAACACCACCACAGACACAGTTTTTCAGTCTAGTATGATGGAACTGGCTAGTGGCTATGTTTTCTCATTCTCTCCAATCGTCTCATAGTACTACCTCTGCTAATTCCCTATACAAAAATAAAAAGGTTAAGTTAATTTTTTGTTTAGCAGTGACTTCAAGACATTTGTTTCCCCAACAGTGCCTGTGAGACAAATTTAAGCACCAGATAAAAAAGACAAAGTTCAAAGAATTACCAAACAGGTAAAAACAAAAATGTCACGGCAAAGAGTCCTCAGGAATCAAGTATAAAATATTTAATTCCAAATATAAATATCTCCAACAACAAACAGGTAAAAACAGCAGATAAAAAATGACTCTACTCGCGCTTTCACCCAGGCTCTCCCAGGCTTTATCAAGATACAAAACACATTTCAGTTCTGCTTTAAATACAGCTTATTGGCATCAATAATCAATTAACTTAACCATTAAGTAATTATAAAAATATTTTTAAACAGATAGAGTTCTGTTTACCGTAACTCTACTTTGAAGCCCTGTTGTTCACTACCCTCTGTAAATTATGCTAGAGAATATGATAATAGATAATTTTGATGTTACAACTTTCTATAAAATAATTCTATTCTTCTTTAAATCTCCTACCAAATAACCCCCAAAAACATTGCTTGTATAAAAACCATTGTTGCATATAACAAGCTACTAAGAATGAAAGATAAACTCTAACCTGCCTAATAAAGACCTTCAGTACACCCAAAATAAAAACCATGCGTTGCCTCAAAGTAAATCAGGAATCATTCGTGGTTAATAAACGCCTGTTGCTGACTATGCTCTTCCTAAAAATTTACTTGACACATAATTTAGCTCTTCTAAGTCTGAGTAAGCACACAACACACACGCTCACACTGGTAATTTACGGTGACGGGCAAAGCCAAAAGATTGGAGGGCAAAGGTCCAAAATCATTTTTAAATAACGCTCTTATAAATTTTTGAAAATTGCTATAATAGTTAGTTTTACGCTAGTATGCATTCTGAGGGATATGAAGTCTAAAATCAATGATCTGTTAGAAAATCGCTACTTTTACAAAGGACAGACGAAAAATATGAGGCAAAAAGCAGAGTATTTTGTGAAAATGTAGACAGCTGAGAGATATATGGGTTCTTTAATTCACTTAGTTAAGTCTACAGTTCTGGTTTCTATAACCTGGACAATATATATTGCTTTTTCCCCTTGTAGATGTGAGCTCAGATACCAATATACTGTCCATTTCATCACCCCATGTATTTACCTTTCCTGGCAGGCACTGGGCAGGCTCCGACTCCCGTCTTCTAAGACTTCTTCTCTCCCTGGCCCTGATGTCTTCAGAATTCGGATCTGGACTGGATTCTCTCTGCAACTGGCTGGCACCACTCCTTCCTTTAATCCGACCTCGATTCGACTCAACTAACTTCGACACAACGACTCCAACACAACAACGCTCAAAATGGCAGCAAAGTAAAATTCCCTCCCGAGTCCAGACTCCTGGAAGCCCTTTTCAAGCCATTCATTTGGCGCGAAAAGGCTTCCAGGAACACGACTGGTCTGCATTTGGCTCCCGTTCTCTGCATATTCTCTACTTGATTGACTCGTAGGCCGAGTTTGTGATTGGCTGTAAATGCGCTCTACGAGCCAATCAAATTAAAAACTGCAGAGCACAGCCAACTATGCATTGGTTTGTATACCGCAATGCCAATTGGCAGTAATTGTGGTACACAAACCAATCAAAAGCCTTGTAGCGGAGCCACAGCTGTTCAATGCGGAACAGCGGAACAGTGGCTTCGCTCTTCATTAAATGCGGTGCGTTCCGCATAATCCGGAGCACTTGGATGCTCTGGGTACAAGAAACTGCTGCACAATTACAGTTGAAGGTGCAAGAAACTGCTGCACTATTACAGTTTATTTGCATTTTTTTTACTGCCGACTAGCAAAGAGTCTATCTGTAGACTGGCAAACTGGGAAAGTCCATTTTACATACTACTACTGAGTCATAATGAAATGTTAATGTTGGTTCTAGCTTAGATAACAGAAAATCAACTCATTGCCCTTCAACTGATATTGGAAGGGTTGTGTAAGTTTGACAATACATCTACATCAATTCTATGGACCCTGAGAAGACATACATGTGCATACCCCAGAATGCCTTGAACTTGTTACAAGAACATGGAGTCCTATGGTCTCTGCTCTCTGTACATGTGAAGAAAGAATTATGCAGACATTCACAGTAGTAACAAATATATTCAAAGTGGGTATGGTGCTTGTCCAAGGTCATTTTCATGGATGAAATACAGGAGTGCAGGAAGTTTGCGAGTGTCAGGGTTGCATCCATGTAAACAAACGGTGATTTCCTCTTGAATGCAAGTGAATGTAAACTCCAACATTCTTCATAAAAGTTTCTTTTCAGAGTACAAATTGGGCATGATGAAAACCAGCACCTCTGAAAAGAAGTCTGTTTTTTTTGGAAACAAAACAAGTTTCCCCTACAGAGACAGGAAGTAGCCACCTAAAGTGGAGAAAATCCAGTATTTTGGGATCTTGTTTACAAGCAATTACAGCATCATGACACTGGTAATTTGAATGAATACTAGTACTGTAGTTATGGTACTAGACTATGGTAGTAAAAGGAGTGCAAGGAGTCTCAGGTGACCGCGCACTCCTCATCACCTTAAAGGTGCCCCAGTCCCAAGTCGAAGGAGCCACCAGCTCCAAAGAGCCAGGAGATCTCCTTTGAACTGGGAGCGAAGGCTCCGAGGCTGATGTAGGAGCAGAGCTCACCTGCACCAAAGCTGCGAGGGGGAGAGAGCAGGGTCGGACAAGGGTCCGATACCACTTCCCCCCTCTGAGCCGGCGAGAGAGCTTCAGCACCCAGATGGACTGAGACATCGAGGAGGTCGAAGCCAATAAGGGGGAAGAAACCAGAGTAGAGTAGACAGTTCACCACCACGACCTCCATGCACTTCGGCTCCAAGCTCAAGAGAGTCGGCAGAGGAATAGATGGAGAAGCTGGGAGGGCTGAAGGAGCCAGATCCTAACCAGCAAGTGAGATGGGACAACATAACATCTAGTTTTTTAGTGGGGTTGCTGGGTTCTCTCTCCAAGGCAGAGTGAGGAGTTCAGCAATTCAAGAGGATCCCTGAGTACAGACACTGCCATTCAATTTGAGAGGAGTCAGTTGAAGTAGTTTGGGAAGCGCAACAAGAGCAGCATACTATGAGAAGGTCTCAGGTCATACCCAAGTCATGTGAAGGAATTACATCTTTCAGTCCATCTGGGAACTATATGGCATCCCACAGGATGTGAGGAGAGTAAGGAAGTCTGTCCTATCCTACTCTGCAAACATATACTTTGTGACAAGAAAGCATATTTTACTGACCTACAAAATTCCCACCACAATAACTCCACTTTTTTGGCAGTCCTTAAAGTCACTGCTCAACCCCCACCCACACCCACACCCCACCTCACAACTAGCAACCCAGGTAAGACAGCAACTCAATTAAAACAACCATTTTTTAAGCTCTATTTTGGCACTAATCACGCAAAATCCCTCATTACCCTCAACTATTCTGCAACCCCATACCAACAAGACACACTAAACTTGACAGCATCCTCACCTCAACAATAAAAAAAAAATACCTAATAAAACTGAAAAAATCTCTATGGCTGCTATAATGTTATCAGCTGAGGTCCTAGAAATAGCAGTAGAGGCTATATATACCACTCCTTGTCTCCATACAAGAGAACCACTTCCCCAGCATCTGGAAATTATCATACATTATGCCTCCCCCCCAGAAAAGGCAGAAATTCCATGGATTTACCAACTACCTCCAAATTACTATTCTCCCTACCCTATCCAAGATATTGGAAAAACATATCCTAACCAAACTACTCAACATACCTCACCAACTATAACCTAGTCTCCTCCACTCAACGTGGCTTTTGCCCTAATCACTACTGCCCTTCTAAAGTTCACAAATACAGTTCATAAACTCAGAAACAACAGGAACAGTCTTCCTGGACCTGCCAAAAGCATTTGATACGGCAGTACAACAAAAACTCCTTCAGAAGCTAGGCTCTCTAGGCCTCAAATTCCCATCATTAACCTGGTTACACAGATACTTATCCAACAGGAAACAAGCCATGAAATGGCATCAAGACTACTCCAATTTCCTGCCAGTAACAGTTGATGTCCTTCAGGGATCAATTCTATGCCCCCTACTCTTCAGTATCTTTATCAATAACCTACATAACCTACACTGCAACACTAAATAAGTACCCCGGTACAAAATGCAGACGATGCCATGGTCATCTGCTCAGCCAAAACACTAACTTCCCTACAAGGCAACACCCAACTAGCCTTTCTAGCTAGATAGCTCAGATTTGCTCCTAAATGCTAAAAAACCTAACTGATGCTTTTCACTCCTAAAGACTACTCTGATCACTCCTAAAGACTACTCTGATCAAAAACAATTATTCTATAGGCTATCCACCAATAAAATTAAAATACAATACATGAAACAAGCCCAACTCCTTGGAGTATTATTCATTGATAGTCTCAAGTATGACCAACACCTTCTACTAGCAATCAAAAAGGCAAAACTAGAAACTTGGATCCTTCTACAGCAATTCCTTACAGATCACTCCAGGAAAAACAGCAGCACAAGCCTACTTACTCCCCTCACTACTCTATGCTTCTCCCAAATTTATAATCTTAACACAACCATCGAACAGAAACTAGGGAGATGGCCTACAACAAAACTTCAAAATTTGTAACTAATAACCTCCATAATACCCACTTCTGCACAGGTCTAAAAAGCCTTACCTTGCCAAAACTTACTAACATGCTCCCCAGAAAACTGCTCGACTTTAAAAGGAATACAACCCTATAACACTAATCAAACCCTATGGTCCAACAACAACAAAGCTCTATTATCCATCACAAGATCTAAAAACATCACAAGTGTTTCATTATACTCTAACCAGGCTGCAAAAGCCTGGAACCAAATCTCCCCTGATATAAGACATACACGATAAACTGCTTTAAGGTGTCACTGAAGAAACACCTACTAAACTGTTTGTGCTTTACACTACTCCAGGTTGAGCCCTCACAACTCAGCCACACTCCTAATTACACACTAACTCTATCTTAGTCTACTCTAACCTTACACACAATTTCTTTAACACCAAAATAATTACAATAAATTAACACCCCAAACTGGCTTTTCCTACTACCAGTCATGCTTTCACATACTCCAACCTAAAACAGACTTCTTCTGCACTATCAAAATGTTTCTTCCAGGTAACCACTGATACATCTACTTCTTTCATACTTTACCTTCTATCTATCCCACCTTCTTCTTCTTTTGGCTGCTTCTGTTAGGGGACGCCACAGCAGATCAACTGTTTCCATTTCTTCCTGTCCTCTGCATCTTGCTCTGTCACACCAACCACCTGCATGTCCTCTCTCACCACATCCATAAACCTTATCTTAGGCCATCCTCTTTTCCTGTTACCTGGCAGCTTCATCCTTAGCATCTTCTTCCCAATATACTCAGCATCCCTCCTCAGCACATGTCCAAACCAATGTAATCTTGCCTCTCTGGCTTTGTCTCCAAACCTTCCAACCTGGGCTGACCCTCTAATATACTTAATCCTAATCCTGTCCATCCTCGTCACACCCAGTGCAAATCTTAACATCTTCAACTCTGCCACGTCAAGCTCTGATCCCACCTTCTACATATACAGTATCCTACTAGAATTCTTCTCTCTTTAAATAAAATCTTCTAGTATAATCCTTTAGCTTCCTGTGTTAACTAACTTTACATATTCTACTTAAAAATCTCATTAGATAAATTGGCTAATCTTAAATGTCAAATCTCTCTGTAATCAACTATCTCATGTTTCAGTAATTCAAATGTATATGGAATGTACTCTGCATTATTCTATGTAATGTGATACAATACAGATAATATAAGAAGTTGTATATTATATTTTTTTCTATTATGTAATGTATTTGTTCTCATCTGTGGAGCTTTTCTTTCCAAGCCTCTGATGAAAGTGTGAGAAGCCCCAGTTAAAATTTCCTGGTAAACAAAGAGAAATAAAATGAACTAAAAAATAAATAAAATAATGCATGGATAGATTGGATTGACAGCAGGTGAAATAATCCGGGGGACGTCACAAACTATGGTTAACACTCATTTTCTTTTTTCAAAACAGAAGAACCAAATCCTGGAATGCATGACCAAAGACATCACTCTGGAAGGCAGCATTTAGACTGTCCTGCCCAAGTAAGGTCACTTAAAGAACATCATGTGGAGGCACACAGCTACATTATCAGCATGGTCAAATTTATAGCAGGCTACATGAAAGCCCTCTTAAGGGTCTTTTTTCTATATCCCCCTTAACAAGAGTCAGGAAGTCTGTATAATAACAAGATTACGGTGTTTATTATATATTTGATAAGCAGGTAAACATATTGGTTTGATGACTCCATGTGCAAATAAGAACAAGAACGCAAACATTAATAATAAAACATTCAAAAACAATGTCAAGACTGTTAACTTCAAAACTATGGTAAAGTTAACAATGAAAACATTAAATGATCATTAAGAAAGAAATGCACAATTCAGGTGAACTTTAAAATTAAAGCAACATTTTTGAGTAACAAGGATTATTTGATCCACTTAACTACACTATTTGTTCATAACATTATTACAGGGACATTGGAATGCCTGCATGTATTAAACTGGTGGAAGAACTACGAGAGATGTTAGAATGGGTAGGCAGGAGAAAAAGAAATCTAGATGTACTGAAAATAGAAGTTATGTCCTTACCATAACGTTCCATGTGGAGTGTTCATCTCGCCTTTGTTCTTACACATGGGTTCGGAGCCGATCCTCGGCTCCGTGCCGGCCGCTTGCAAGCTCTGCTTCGAGAAGAAGCTCGAGACAATCTAATACCCACAATCCCCCTCTGCCTTTACCTCAGATCTAGTTTGCAAGCAAACCAGTCTCTAGAGAGAGCACATTCATGCTTACATCACATATGCACAGAACTAAGAGTCTATATATAACTATATATAAAAAGACACATAGACATATATATATACATGCCAACTATGTACACAACATCTGCAAAGCAGAAGCAGAATGCTCCCGGCCAGGCATCAAAAAGAACGTTCTTCTTATAGGCGGGAGGGTGGGAATGTAAGAACAAAGGCGAGATGAACACTCCACATGGAACGTTATGGTAAGGACATAACTTCTATATGTGATAGTGTTCAATCTCGCCGTTTGTTCTTACACATGGGTAGCGTCCCTAGCTCCTTGTTCCTGAGGAACTCACGGAAGGACGTTCTTGAGCACAGTGGAACCAAAGGTTGCCCTGTCCCTAGAAGCCTTGTCTACCTTATAATGAGAAATGAATGTATGTGGCTTAGACCAAGTAGCAGCCGCACAAATAGCGTCTAGTGGTAGGCGGGCTGCATGAGCCAGAGATGTAGACACTGACCTTGTGGAATGTCCTTTGGGTTTGTGTGAGAGAGTTAGATTTGAGGAATCATAGACATAGATTATACAATCCGTTAGCCACTTAGAAAGAGTTCTTTTGGTAACCGCTAGTCCTTTCCTGCTATCAGCAAAGGCCACAAAAAGTTGATCAGTTTTTCTGTGATCTTTTGTTCTGTCCAAGTAAAATCTTAGTTGTCTGTGAACATCTAATTTGTGCAACATATACTCCATTTTGTTGGAGTGATTTTTGAAGAAGGTGGGTAATTCAATGGACTGATTAATATTGTTAATAGAACACACTTTAGGGAGGAAGGATGAATTAGTTCGAAGAGAAACTCTGTCAGAGTGAAAGATCAAATAAGGGTGCTTGATGGAGAGAGCCTGAAGTTCAGATACTCGCCTAGCGGAAGTAATGGCTACCAAAAAGAGAGTCTTCCAGGACAAAAATTTTAATGGGCAAGAGGAGGCTGGTTCAAAGGGGGGCAACATTAATTTAGATAACAACAAGTTTAGACTCCAAGGTGACGTAGGAGATCTGACTGGTGGTCTAATATGAAAAAACCCTTTTAAAAAGGCTTTACAAAGTCTGTGGACCATAACAGGAGCCCCACATTCTTCCACATGGAAATTTGAAATGGCAGCCAATTGAACTCTTAGTGTAGCAGGAGAAGCACCCTGATGGAATAAGTCCGTTAAAAACTCTAATATTTTATTCAAAGGAGCTATAAAAGGATCCACTTGCTGTGTATTCGCCCAGAATACAAATCGCTTCCATTTACTAGAATATGTTTTAGTAGTGGAAGCTTTATGAGAAGCCACCAATATATTCCGAACTGCTGGCGAAAGAAGATCAGACCTGGCTAAGTTGGGAATTGGAGCAACCAAGCTGCTAGATGGAGGGACAGGAGCGCGGGATGGGGAGCCCCTGACGAGTGAGTCAATAGATCTGGCTCTGGGTCCAGAATCCAGGGTCCCCGAATGCAGTGTGTCTTCAGGAAGGGAAATCAAATTTGACGAGGCCAGAATGGGGCAATGAGGATTATTGTCCTGTGTAGGTTTCTGGCTTTCTGGAGAAACTTTGATATCAGGGGAAATGGAGGAAATGCGTGCAGGAGTCCCGGGGCCAATCGTCAATCACTGCGTCCCTGGGTACTTCCCCTGGAGCGGGTAATAGGGCTAATTAGCTCCTGCATTTGGCGTTCATTGGAGACGCAAACAGATCGCAGGAAGGCTGGCCCCACGTACGAAAAATCCTTTTCGCCACTGACTGTTTTAGGGACCACTCGTGCGGTAACAGAATTGCTCTGCTCAGCCTGTCGGCTATGACGTTGGATGACCCGGGATGTGCGTTGCTATTAGAAAGCGACCCGTGGACTCCGCCCACTGCCAGATTCTCATGGCCTCTCTGCATAGCTGATAGGACTTGGTTCCCCCTTGCTTGTTTATGTACCAGACTACTGACATGTTGTCCGTCTGAACTGCAATAGTTCCCAGAGGAAGAAGGGGAGCAAAGTGTTGCAACGCTAGAAACACTGCCCTCAACTCTAGAACATTGATGTGCAGATTGTACTCCAAATTGGTCCATTCGCCTTGGACTGTCTGTCCCTGAAAGATGCCCCCCCACCCTATCAGGGAAGCGTCCGTGGTCACCGTAACTGTAGGCGTGGGTAGCACAAATGGTCTCCCCTTGGAAAGGTTGCACGTTTGAAGCCACCAGTTTAGATGTGTTTTGCATGTTTTCGTTATAAGAATCTCGTGTGTTAGAGGTAGTTGTTGAAACGACCATTGTGCAAACAGTAGCCATTGTAGGACTCTCATGTGCAGCCTTCCCAAGGGTATTGCAATAAGAGAGGCTGACATGAGTCCCAAAACTTTCAGTACCAGTTTTGCTGGAGATTTCCTTGACAAAAGTAGAAGACGTATGTGAGTCTGAAGTGATAGTATCCTTTCTGGGGGAAGTCTTAGAATTAACTGACGTGTGTTTAATTCTGCTCCTATGAACAAGATACTTTGTGATGGCTGAAGCAAGGATTTTCCGAAGTTTACAGAAATTCCTAGGTGAACATACAGTTGAAGAGTAAAGTCTCTGGCCTGTAATAGTTGACGCTGGGTGGTGGCAGAAAGGAGCCAGTCGTCCAGATACGGAAACACCTGGAATCCTTGGCGTCTCAAGTGAGACGCTACCACTGCCATGCATTTGGTGAAGACCCTGGGGGCTGAGGTCAGACCAAAGGGCAGGGCTCGAAATTGAAAGTGACTGGCCCCCAGCCGGAAGCGCAAATGATCTCTGGATGCCCTGGCCATTTTGATGTGGTAGTATGCATCTTCTAGATCTATTGAGCACATCCAGTCGTCCTTCTGTAAGAATGGAAGGATCGATTGAAGCGTGACCATTCGGAACTTTTCTTTCCTGACGAAGGTATTGAGGTAGCTTAGGTCCAGGATGGGCCTCCAGTCCCCTGTTTTCTTTGGAACTAAAAAGAACCTTGAGTAAGTCCCGAATCCTTGCTGGTCCGCTGGGACTGGTTGGATGACTTTTTTCTAGCAGCTTTGAAATTTCTATAGCTGCTGGCTCTCGCAGATGGGGCAGTACATCTGGGAGTCTTTTCTTTGGGATGGGATGGGATAGAAAGGGTATGTTGTAACCTCTGGTAACCACGCTTTTTACCCACTTGTCTGTAGTTATATTTTGCCAGGCCTGAGGGTATAAAGCTAAGCGACCCCCGACTGCCTCCAGAGCAGGACAGTCGGGCCTCCTCTCAGGAGTGCTGGAAAGGTTTACCAGGGAGTGTATCCCTGTCACCTTGATGTTGCGGACCCCCTCTGCCGCCAGGGCGGCGTCTTCCACCTCTGCCCCCTCCTCTGCCTCTAGAAGGGGCATCTCCCTCTGTGCCTGGGAAAGATCCTTAGGGTTTTCGAAACCACATTTTTCCACCACGTTGCCCTTTGGGGTACGGTCTGGTTGGGGTGGAAAAACGGACTCCGACAGCAGACAGAGTCTTTCCCTCCTGTTCACACGGGGTAAGGGTCTCCTTTACTTTGGGGCGTTAGTAAAGGAAGACTTGAAGGCTTCCACAAATGAACATAAGCGCATCCAGGATTGTCTGCGAAGAGCAATCGCTGAAGCTGCTGCCCTACTCGAACCTTCGGCTGCGTAGGAAATCAGCCTCATGGACGAGTTCACAATGGATGTAAGGGTATTAAGTTGCGCTGTCACTTTCTCTGAGACAGCCGCATCTGTAGTACCCTGGAGGGTATCTCCCAACTCTTTGACTAGATCCCTCTGTAGACGTGTAAAATGGGTCAAATAGTTCAGGGATCGCATGGAAAAAGCCGCTGAACTAAAAATGCGCTTCCCGTACCTATCCATCGTCCTAGAATCTTTATTAGGGGGATGGACAGATGAGGAAGATTCCGACATCTCCTTTTTCGTGGCCGCTGCCACCACCATAGCGTCCACTGGAACTCCTTTTGTTAAGTAGGTCTTGTCCTGAGGTGCCGTGATGTATTTATTGGGTTTCCTTGGGACTGGTTCCACTGTGTCAGGAGCCTCCCACGCCCTTCGAGCAATTAGTTCCATTAATTCGTCGAAGGGCGGAGTGACCCAGGAGGAAGAAGGGCGAGCACCAAATGCCTTCAGCAAAACTGACTCATCCTCAGAAGGGGGAAGGGACTGCCAGTCACCTCTCTGTTTCAGGATCTCCAATATGTCCGAAAAAGAGACATCTTCTGAAGGTGACTTCGGGGACCCTTCTGACTCATCTAAGTCAGTATCAGATGTCAAGGATTCTTGTGGAGAATCCAAGTGTCTCCTCTTACACAATCTTTTCCTAGGGGCTTCTTCGTGGGCAGCATCCGAAGAAGCCTCCGAGGAAGAGGGGGCACCCTCCAGGGGTGGCTGAGACACTGGTGCTCGACGCTTGGATGTGGCCGTGGGTGCAGAGGAGGATAACGGCCCTTTATGGGGAGGAGAGGTTGCTTCCACTGATGTGGTTGTCTGGGTAGACAACACCTTCCTCATTAGGTCGAACGCCCCCGGGTCCCGCATCGAAGAATCTCCCGGTTCCGAAGAAATGGGAAGAATCCCCGAAACAGGCACCGAAGGCATCGACCCCAAGGACGGAGCCGAATCGATCCGCGCCGAGGCCCCGAGGGGAAGAGTCGGAACCGAAACGTCGGTTCGACTCTCGGCCCCGGAACCAAGGACAGATCGTCGGCTCCGAGACTCCGGTATCGGGTCTGACGGAGTCGAGGTGAGAGGAACAGACCGAGAAAAAGACGGTTCTGGACCCGAGGGCTCCACAATCAGAAGATCAACCTCTTCCGGCTCCAAAGACTGAACAGGTCTCGGAGGAGGAATGGATGGAGACACTGGGAGGCCTTCAAGTTTCGACACCAACTGGGTGGAAACTGAAATAAGTTTGGACAGGGCCGAATGCTCCAATAACTTCTGCACCACACGATCCACATCGACATCGGAGAGTTTGGAAGAAGAACGGGTCGAAGGAACCGAAGACGGAGCCAACCTCAATAAGGTCGAAGGAGGGAGCTCCATCACCGGTTCCAAGACTCGAGGCTCAGGAACCGACATCAGTTGAACACTCGGCCCCGAAGTCTGTGGAACCGGTGATCTAACTTTTGCTGAAGAGCTCGGAGCCGATGACTTGGGCTCCGACGTCTTCGATTCCTTAGAGGATTTCGATGCCTGGTCAGAAGCATCCAGAGCCTCCTGAAAAGAAGGTTTTAATAAACCTCTGTCCATGAGTTTCCTGCGCCTATCTGTCATGACCCTCCCACTAAAAGAGTGACAGATAGAACAGTCCTCTTGTAAGTGGAGAGGGCCAAGACAGTAGACGCAGGAACTATGGTTGTCAGTCACTGACATTTTTTGGCCACACTGACAACGCTTAAATCCTGATTTTACCTTATCAGACATTTTACAAGAAAAAGACAAGTCCAGTATAATAGTCAAATCCGATAAATTAGTGTCAAATCCGATTTAAATGTCGAGTCCGGTTCAAATTTAAGAAGGGTTGGTAGGCCCCGAAAAACTCTAACCGATTAATAAAATTAACGGTACCGAGAATTTAACCTACTCAAACACACAAACACTCAGTATATCAAGTAATCCTTTCTAGTATCAAAGAGAACAAAATTATCCAAAAAATATAACAAAATAAGTTATATCTTAACTTCAGATGCTCGAGCTAGCTCCCAGCGATGCGAACGCAGCAGCGGCAAACTAGATCTGAGGTAAAGGCAGAGGGGGATTGTGGATATTAGATTGTCTCGAGCTTCTTCTCGATGCAGAGCTTGCAAGCGGCCGGCACGGAGCCGAGGATCGGCTCCGAACCCATGTGTAAGAACAAACGGCGAGATTGAACACTATCACATAATGTATGTCGAGTTAGTGGGTATAGTAAAATCTGCATTACCTACTGAAAATACAAGAGGGGATTTGTTAAGGGGATGGTGTTGGAGGAATGGTGGAAGTGACTACCCAAGGATGTTGTAAGGGGTTGCAGCTGAAAGGTTGCATACATAAATCAACTACTATAATGTGTTCAGCTGATAGACGGTGGGGATGGGGGGTGATAAATGTCATTAGGAAAGGCAAAGATTGTCCTGGTGTATCAAAGTAAGTTTTGATGGGTAGATGTGCGCCTGATATAATGGGGGATGGCATTCTAGTTTGTTGGTTTAAGTTTTAAAAAGGATTTTTCCACTACAGAGAATATGGGGGTTGAACCAGGTCATCATCTGAAATTCTAAGGGTGAATGAGTTACTGAAGAATTAGAGGATTTTTTAATAGGGGGCAATAGTTCTCATTGAGTGGTTTAAATGTAAGGGAGCCAAGTAGTAAAAACATTCAGCATTAAACTGTGAGCAACCTGGATTTAGAAAAAGCAAGACAGTGATGCTCATAATGGGTGGCTTAGATGGATAAATCTAATTTTAGATGGAAAAATGTTAGGATTTTATTCTTTGATTTTTGCAGTGTGTCAAGGTTTTGTGCTGAGTGAGAGGCAAATATTAGGTTTGTTGCAAAGGCTTGCTTGGAGTCCTTGATTGCCAAATGGAGATTTAATAAACAATTTATTTACATAGCTAACCGGATATATGTAGTGGTCCAAGGACCCCTTTCTGGCTTGACCTTGGCCATTCAAGCTAAATAAATAATGATACAGTTTACAATAAATTTTACTATGAACCCAAAAAAAACGATGCAGTTAAAAAGGAATATCGCAACACGCTAAATGAAAAATGAAGACATGCATGTATGAACCAAACACAATCAATTTGTACAATCATGTGAATCCTATTCTGCAGCCATCTGGAAAACAGCATGGAAGCAACACAGAGATTGTAACATAAGAGCAGATGATCAAATTAAACTGTGAAAGACAGAGTAATACAAGTAAGCTATGGTGGATAACAGCTAGAATAGAGGGTAGCAGGGGGTATAAAATAAGAAGTATGGTTAATGACAATGGTTACAGGTACGAAGGGAAGAAAAAGGTTATCAAAGCATGCAATAGTCATTCTAGGACATATATGTATGCCTACATTGGATAAGAGAGTCTCTAAAGTTTAAAAGTAAAGTCTAAAGTCACAATGGAGCTTGCACAATATTCGACAGCTGAATCACCTACCATACCCATGTTCCAGGGACAACCTAAGGTGCATAAAGATCCTAGGACACCTCCATTTAGGCCCATAGTGGCTGGGCAAGGATGGGTTACTGAACCTTTTTCTGGATTTATTGAAAAACATGTTAGACCGGTCTTGGATAAATCAGAAACTGTATTAAGGGACACTAAACATTTTTTACAGGATCTATATCTAGATTTATGGAAAGACATGACCAAATACGTGAATATATGTTACTTACTAAGGATGTGGTATCCTTATTTACAACAATACCCAATATGGAAGGGGTAGAATATCTACGTAGATATTTAAATGATCAAAGTGAATATGAACATAAGTTAATAGAACCGATTTGTGATTTTATGGTCGTTGTGCTTAATAACAATATATTTGTGTTTGACAACTGCTATTATAAACAGAAGTATGGCGTGGCAATGGGGACATGATGTGCAAATAGTTATGCAAATGCAGTAATGGCACAATGGGAGTTGGAGGATGTGTTTAGGATGGAACTATATTTCCAGTATGTTCTTTTTTTACCGTCGCTTTGCAGATGACATTTTTTTATTGTGGGGATGTACCATAGAAGATTTACAACAATTTGTTTTGAAATTGCATGAATCCACTACATTTTTGAGATTCATGTATAAATGGTCATGCAAGTCCATGGAATTTATGGATGCATCAATAAATAAAAGCTCTGATTGTACATTGACTACTAGTCTACACAGAAAGGAGTGTTATAGAAATTCAGTATTAGATATGAAAAGTATGCACCCTAGAAAGGTATTCCAGTTTCAAGGCTACATAATGTTGATCAGGATTATAAGGGTGGATGTGAAACACTTGAGAGTCATTGACACAGAGAGGTTATAGGGACAGTGAGGTGAATCCAATTCTGACAGAAGTTGATTCTATGAGGGATGGGCGAGCTAAACCATACTTCTCCTCTATCCATGACTCAGTTGCACCTATAGGAGGGAGTGGGAAGCTGTATGATTCCATGGGTAGAGTTAACGTCTCTATGGCATATACAAGCAATGTTAACTTAGTTAAAAAAGTGTTTCAGAACAACTGGTACCTTTTAATGATGGATGACAAAATTAACAGAATGGTGGGGGACAGTCCTATATATATATATATATATATATATATATATATATATATATATATATATATATATATATAGGAATTGTAAATCGTTAAAAATGATGCTATGCTACCCAGAAAAAGGCAGGTTGGAAGGTATTCAACAATATGGAACATACCCTTGTGGGTCTTGCAATTTTTGTGGTTTGGTTTGGTGGATAGTGATAATATCTTTACACATCCAGACTTTAATAGAAGGTTCACATTTAATGTAAGGGCAACTTGTACTACAAACCATTTAGTGCATTTGGCACATTGTGAATGCTGTAAAAAATTCTACATTGGGAAGACTGATCGCACTTTGAGAGAACGTGTAAGAGAACATCTATATAGTATCAGGGTAGGTAATAGTACGAATGCACTTGCTAGATATGTGTCAGACAGAGATAGAGTTCAACATTTTAAGTTTAAAGTTATACAAATAGTGCAAGTAGGGCCTAGGATGGGTAACTGAAAATAGGACCAGTAAAGCTGAACTTAAATGGATCCTTCGGTTGGGAGCTGATAAAGGATCGGGTTGAAATAGTACGGTTTCAATAAAATCAGTGCTTGATAAAAGGAGACTACCCAGGCAGGGTGTTGTGGCCATTCGGTTTGGTTTAGTATGTAAGGCACAATGTTTTGATGCAATTTTAGTTGAAGCATGTATATTGAAAAGGGAGTTTTTCCTTTAATAGGAGATGTCATCGAAAAATAACTGAAAGCAATTAATGTATGCAAATGAAGGATGATGCAGAACATGCTATTGGTGAATTTGAACTGTTTTAATTGATCATATGACTAAAGTATGTGGCTGTGTTTTATTATTAGGGTCTGATGAAGCCAGTGTGAACTTGGTGAAAATGCTTACAGATCTGCAAGTATTTTATTAGAGATTTTGAATATCTACAAGTGTTGGTGGACATTTCATGTGCTGTGCGTCCTGCTGTAATACAGTGTTTTGTCCTACCCAAAAAGACTGAATGCTGTAATTAAATCAAAAGGTGCTTCAACAAAGTATTAGTTTAAGGGTGTGCACACTTGTGCAATCAGCTTATTGTACTTATATATATATATATGTATATAAAAAATGTTCCCTAACAGATTTGTTTTCCAATTGAATTGTACAGGTTATAGGTCACATTAAAGGTGGGAAAAGTTTTGAAATTATTTATTGTGGTCTCATTTTTTATATCACAAAAACTTGGCATTTTAATAGGGGTTTGTAAGCTTTTTATATCCACTGTATGTGTATGGGGAAGGGGGTTGCATGTAATTAGTCTTTAAATACCTTTATTGAATTATCACTTGTGACATTAAATTAACGTCAACAAACATTATACTTCACATATATTGCTATACATCATATAACATAGGCAACATTAGATAAATTAATCAATTCCTGCCCCCTTTTTAAACAAGAAACATCTTTATTAAACCATCACTTGCAACATATGCAATCATACATTTAGATAAATGAAAATGAACCACACCAACACAATCCTAGTTGCAAGCATTTTACCTCACAAACCAAACTGACACACGCCCAGGTACAAACATTATACATGCAATCAAGTTCATAAGGTTTGGGATCTTTGCACTGGTATTTTTATACCCCAAGCAGACCTGAAAGAATTTTTCCTCAGGTAGACAGCAAATGTTGAAGGTGTGATGGAGAAGAAAAAAGTAACTGGGAACAAATGTTTTGGGAGTGTAATAAGTTGGCAGAGTACTCTGTAGGGAATTTTTAAAATCTATCAGAAATACTGGGTGAGCAAATGACAAGTAATGAAATAATTCTTTAGAGCTGGAATACAGGATCTGAATTGCTTAGACTCATAATTCTTTAGAGCTGGAATACAGGATCTGAATTGCTTAGACACGAGTCTTATTTAAGTTCAATTCTGTTGGCTACCAAAAAGGAAATTACTAAAAATGAAAACCAAAATTTACACCAGTTCTATTTGAGATGCATACATTTGAATATTATAAAAGAACTGAAGGAGGAACCTTCAGAAAAGGTAAGTAGCAAATTACATTGAAATAAATGGAAAATGTGATTTATATTACATTTAAACCGAAAATGGTTACAATTATTTATTTTCTTATCTGTTAATGCATGTTTGCCTATGTCTTGTGTTATAATGTAATATAAAAAAAACACACACACATGACTGGTGCCAAAGTTATGGCCTAAAACTCAATGCCAAAAATTGCATTATAATGCCCTTTGGAAATGGTCAACCCAAGTTAATTACTCCATGGATAAAACACCATTAACAGCTTACCCACTAGTGCGGGATCTGGGAACATATGTAGACAGCAATCCGGCCTTTGACCAACATGTAGTTAAGACAGAAAATCATTCTATGTCACCTAACTTATAGGCAAGGGTATGGCATCCACGTCCATGGAAGTTAAAGTATCACTCTACTTGGCCCTTATTAGACCTATCACTGAATACAATGCCCCCTGTGGCATGAATACCCTAACTGATTGCCTAAAGGTTCTGTCTCTGTATTCAGTTTCCTACAGGCTGCAGAGAGGGGATCTTGCCTGGCTTATAGGGCTTCCTCAAACCCAGCCCTGATGTATCTGTTGTACATGCACAAAACAAACAGCACCAGAAACACTAGATCCAGGGATCTGAACTTTGCTTGTGATATAAACAGAACATGCTGAAAAGACATGTGTGTCTCAAACTAATCCCACTCTAAGGAACAGGCCCCCCACCCATCCATCCATGTAAAACAGTTCATCCCAGACTCTATTCAAATGAAATACTGACAACTGGATATGGACAGAGACGGTCACTAAAAAATGTACTACTACAACACTCCCCCCTACAAATCCTTACTTACCTCCCTAACATGCCCCCTCATACAGATGCCCATGATACTCGGGACCAAATGGTTTGGGGTGTGCAACTAGGCTTGTAAGGGTCCTAGTGATCATTAACTTGGTTACCACCTATGAAGAGTAGAGGAACTCTGTGTACAACTCAGAAACTTCTCTTACTCCCCTGGGGGAGGAGACAACAGTCCAGAAAGTCAGTGTACTTTCCAAAAATCATAGCTATAACTCAGTACTTTGTATAACTCAGTGTTCCTCTATCTCAATAGTAATAAAGGCTGTGCCTTCGATATATTCCTGTACAGCACTCTGCAGCATTCACCACTAATACAGTATACTACAGAGGCTGTGACAACCCTGTACTTAATAGTTCAACCGGGTTCCAAAAATGGAAGCAAATCTGTAAGGGCAGCATGTTTTCTACCCCAAAACTGCCTCATCTCGATCCCCACTCTGCATATCTCAGATGGATGCCATTTTAATTTACATCAGCGCAACTTGCCTGGTCCACAAAGCAGCAGTTAATTAAGGGAGAATGGTGTTTCGTATAATTACCCAAGGTGCACGGAGCACTTGCATTCAGGAATAAGTGTTTCTACAGATATAATAAATTAGGTTTGCACATTTTCTGGGAGGTCTTGACAGCTCTTAACAGATCAATGAACTAGTGCAACTATTGGCAGTCACTTCATTTTTCATTAACTCTCTGAAATGCATCTCATGTATTTCACTGCTCTGCACTGGCAGTATTCCAGTTAACTTCATTCCATCCCCCAGCAGCATGCCTGCAGTTTAGCACTATACAATACTCTAATTTAAGTACAGTTCAATTTCTCATTGGCATAGAAGAAACCGATAAGTAGATGGCGAAAAAGCAATTACTTCTCTATAATTGTTTGGGAAAAAATATGTATTGCTTTGTTTCTGACAGATACTTCTGTACTTGCACTTAGTTACAAGAAAAAGCAGAAGAATCCAATCATCTTTAGCTTGGGTACTTTACAGAAGTCAGCAAGCAGTCAAATACACATACATATAACTATATCCAAGTTATTACATCTTAAGCTAAAAAATAATGTTGAAAATAATGCAAAGCAGGCATACTTTAACTTGGGGATGGGGTATTATTGTAACATACTAACCGGACTTCTAAAACACCTGGTACCCCCGAATCAAAGATTAACGGACTTCAATTACTTGATAGGTTTGTAGGTGACCAACTAATCTTGTTTGCCTCAGAAACTAATGTTATAAAACAAAGAATTCCCAAAAAGATACAAGGAAACTACTGCTAAGGTTTGTCACAAATAGACATTTATATAAATATTTACTAAATAAACTTTTAAAATGTTTAAAGGAGTAAATCAGAAATTCACCTCCTCAGCATTTCTGCCTGGAAGCCATTACAAGACTATACACTTTGTAAAGTGTAGCTCCAAAGGAAGACCTACCTAGACCATCATACGACACCCAGCTTGTAGTACCTTAATGAATGTGCTGAGGGATGGGAGCAGCTGCTGTACAGCTACCATCTAGGCTGCTTTGTGGGACAAAAGCTGCATTTCCTGTAAAATGTTCTTGTATGACAAACCTTTGAAATGAAAGAAGCTTCCCACATTTAACATAAAGATGCTGTCAATGATCCACCAGCTAAAGTGACTTTTGAAATTTTATGATCTACTTTTTTTTCTGTACAGGAGAGAGCAACAAAACATTGAGAATCTTTGCATATAGAGTTCATTGTCTCAACACAGACTCCAAAATGGCAGACACACTAACCTTGATTGAAGTACACACTAACCTTGACTGAAGTACTGAGTGGAGGGGGAACAAATGAAGATGAATGTACCACCTGAGGTTAGATTTGGTTGCAACTTTTTGGCATGTATTTTCTCTTTTCTTCCCTTTCAGAGCCTGTGGACATTAGACCAGTCCATTTCCCTTACAAAGCAGAAGCTTAGCCACAAGGCACATATCTGCAAATGTTTTCACTTGAGATTTTTTTTTTGTCATTTTGTAAAGCAAACATGTTTAACAAACAGCCTTACATTACATGCTGTATATTAACTTTAACTAGTTAGATATGTTCCTACCCTCTGATGGACAGTGGCTGCAACTTTCCCCTCAAAAGGAGAAGTCTTTTCACACCAAGGACCATTTACCAAGTTGGCCACTGTCCTCTCTCTTTCCAATTAGATTACACTACATAGGCCAGTTACCTGCTTTCAGTAAATGAATGACTGTTCTACGTTGTGTAAACTACTTTGCTGTAAAACTAAATGCTTTTTGTACTAACTGGCCTGAGAATGAGAAGCCCACTACACTCAGCCTTGTTATACTTGACTTTCATTCGCTCCCCTACTACACTCTCAGTTCCCAACTACCTGTACTCTACCATTAAGCTTTCCACATACACCTTTCACCGTGCAACCCATTCCCTAAACCTCATCAAACAAATCTAATATCACAGAAACACTTGTTTCTATTCACTTATTTCCCTTCTTCCATCTAACTTTCAGCAACACTCCCAACAACCTGTCTCCCTCATACATTGCTTTGCACTATTACCCACTACTGCTCAGAACCCTCCCCAAAGTACCTCAAAGTCTACAATTCTACAGTTCAACTTTTATTTTCCCCCACATACAGCTCCCTGTCTTAACTACAGCTGCATTCTCATCCTCTATCCTTTCCAAGCTCTCTGTTGCTCACACTTCAGAAACATGTTTCTCCTATAATTTCTCAAAGCAGCATGTTCTCCCATTTACACACAGCATCCTACCAACATCCATTACCATTACAATTCTTATAAAACTCATACTGTGTACAGCAAGCAAAGTACTTCTGAACCTCAACTCCCAGTCACATCCCATCTGTATCAAATACAATTATCCAAAGCCACAACCATCTAATTCACAAACTGGGTATTAAACATAAAAGTAAGCAAAAATGCCTCTACCCATATCATCACATTTCCATAACCATAAAACCTAGGAGTGATATCCAGCCATTCCTAGGCCCAACTCAGCATATACAGGCACCAGACAGCATATCCCCTGCAGCGGCTTTGTTGTATATATAACAAAATCCATGAAGTGCATGCATGGATAGCACTGGACACTCCAGACATCTTGTAAAGAAACATCCCTACCAAGCGATAACATTATCAAATTAGACAGAGCCAAAAAAAAAAACTGGTGGTGGTGCTATTGTCTACAAAACTACACTGGATATCTATCTTTCCCCCACGCCCTGCCAACTTTTGCTACAACTAAACACTCACAAGATAAAGTGCAATCATAGGTATATACATACCCCCACGTAATACTAAAATACCAGAAGATATTTTCTGCTGGGTCTCCATAAAAATCCCCCAAGAAACCATAATAATGGGTGATGTAATTTCACCACCGTAACAGGTACAAACAAGCAAAATCTGAGGGTAATGCTACTCAATACTAGAAGTCTAAACCTCCAAATGCATTCACTCGACGCACTCCTTAAAATGGAGAACAATAACATCTGTGCAGTGACAGAGACCTGGTTCAAGGCTCCAGAGAGCACTCCTGCATTACCAGGCTATAATTCATACCACACCTTTCAGACACCTAACCTGGACCGAAACACTAAAGACAGAGGCGTGTCCATATTCATTAAGGATATCCACACCCCCAGGCTAGTTGCTTAGCATAATGCATCCGAGATTATCCAAGTGCAACTAACTCTGGGCAAGACTGCAATCCAAATTGTAACTTGCTACAGATCCCCACCATGCCCCAGGATTCTCACTCCTCATTTCTTGATACACTGGAAAATATTAGGGTACAACCCAACACCCTAATAATGGGAGATTTCAACTACCCCACCATTAACTGGGAAAACTACTCATGTACCAACTCTTTTGCTCAACATTTCCTGGAATTCATAAATTCTAAAGCCTTGGATCAACTTATCCACACCCCAACAAAGGCAGCAATATCCTAGACCTGGTCATTACCAACATGGGTGACCGGTGTTCCACACCAGAGGTAAATTCCTCGTTGGCCAGACCTGACCACAAGCTAATCACCCTAGACATCCACATCCCACCCCCCTTAGGGAAACACCATAAAAATTTCTCCAAAGCCAACTTCATTCTTTAAGACAGAAGTGGCAAACTTCACGACACCCATGCAGACGGACAACAGAGGTACGACTGCTGAAACCTACACAAATGCACTTTATAAGCACTTACACAAGTGCATCGATCGTGCTATCCCTAACAGAACCAAGATGCTATCCTCCAAAATAAAAGGAAGCCAATCTGGTGGTCCCGTGTCATAAACAAACTCTAAAACAGAAGAAAGAAACTGTTGCAAAAAAAAAAAAAAGAGTAAAATCCCATGATTGGAGGAACTCCCTGGTCAGCCGCAGTAAGAAGCAAAGATCCCTCATAAAATCCTCCAAAGTTAGTTACGAAAACAAAATCGCCACGGATTCTAAAGACAACCACAAAGCATTCTATAGCTATGTCAAGAATGTCAATGGCAACACTCAAGATCTGCTCTAGTTACAGCACAATGGCACTAAATATACATAACCAACTGATATTGCCAACATCAGTGCTAACTTTACCCCCCTCTCACCCCCTAATGGGCCCATCTCTATACCAGAAGAATGCAAAGTTCCTGTAATCATGGCTGCACAGGTAAAAAACACACTCTCCAAAGCCAAGAACACAGCATCCATGGGACAGGACAACATCCCAGGCTGCGTTCTACACTAGCTACAGAATGAACTGGCATCCCACCTACGCACTATGTTCAATCATAGCTTCACCTCAAGCTTTGTGCCCACTGAATGGCGCACAGTGACTGTTATCCCACTCCACAAAGGGGGAGCCACCATGGACCCCAGGAACTACCGCTCCATTAGTCTAATGAGCCTGGTCTGCAAGGCCATGGAACGCATCATTATGGAACTTATAAACAAAGACATTGGTAATCTCCAAACTCTGGACCCCACCCAGTTCGGGTTTGTAAAAGGCAGATCACACCTCCTAAATGTGATAGACTTCTTTGAAGCAGTCACCAAAGTCGTAGAAGAGGGTAAGGTAGTTCACACAGCCTATCTAGATCTCGCCAAGGCTTCTGACACCATCCCCCACTCTGGAATTATAGATAAACTCACTAAACTACGTATAAATCCTTATGTCACAAGATGAGTTACCAACTGGCTCACTGACAGAACCCACATTGTAAAAGTAGCAGACTCCAAATCCGACTTCAGACCAGTGACAAGTGGAGTACCACAGGGTTCAGTCCTGGGTCCTCTCCTGTTTGGTATCTACTTTTCTGAAGTACAGGTTAACACAGAAGGTCTTTGGCTAACTAAGTTCGCAGATGACTGCAAACCAGGCGCCATAATCGAACCTCCTAACGATGTGGACATCCTACAAAAGGGCCTCACTGAGACAGATGCCTGGTGTCAAAGCCATGACCTCAAGCTCAATGCCAAAAAGTGTATTGTCATCCCCTATGGTAAAAACTCTGTACCCATGAGCTACCACATAGGTGGTGGTCTACTTAACACTGAAAGTGTGATAAGAGACCTTGGGACTCAGGTGGACAGTAGTCTTTCCTTTGATAATCACATCGCCACAGTAGTCAGGAAATCCTTCTGCGTGGCACACCTCATCACAAAAGGTTTCTCATCAAGGGAAAAAAAAAAAGATGTCACTGTTCCCCTCTACTAGTCACTCATTAGACCCATTATAGAGTACAACACCCCTTTTGGCATGTACCTCACAAGGCATCTACAGCAACTGGAAAGGCCCAGAAATACCTCACAAAGAGGATTACCGGCCTCAAACAGATGCCCTACGCAGACTGGCTAAAAAAAACTCCAGCTTTACTCCGTCGCATATCACCTACTCAAAGGCGATCTCTGCCTAACATACAAAGCTATGTCAAACCCAGAGCTGTTGGACATGCTTCACTTAAAGAAATCCCAGTCCCTCCGAGCTACAGGCTCTAGGGACCTAAACCTTGTTACCACAATAAACAGAACATGCTGGAGGGATAGATTCCTGTCCCAGAGACTTCCCATACTCTGGAACAAACTACCTATCTATATCAAACAAAGCTCCTCATTAGCACTCTTCAAGAAAAATCTTGATTGGATGGGAAATAGGAAATTTACCCCGGGGATCACCTCTGTGGCTCTGCTCAACAGGGGCACAGGAAAATAATTTTCTTGGGTGGCAAAAGCCAGGGTACCTTTTTGGCTAGGCTTATATAGGCCCTAGGGCCAATAGCCTAGTACCTACCTATGAACCTATGTCAATATAGACTGGCAAACCATACTATCTGAAAACAAACAGATACATCTGTACGAGTTCACTCAACTTATAACACCAGCTAGACAAAGCCACATCCAATCTACCCCTGACTGCATCCCAACATCCTCTGCAAATAAAATAAAATAGCATCCCATGGAATACTGTCAAACAGCCCAAATGACCACTTATCAATCTACAACATAAAGGTACCAAAGTAATAGCCCAAAAAAAGAAAAATTACTACTTTTCAAGAAGATACTTTTATTAATACACTACATTTCCTTACTTGGGAGTCGCTACAGACTCATAGATGACACCGTCTTGGATTTAAACAAAATCTTCCTAGGTGTTCTAAACATACAAGAACCCCCTCAGAATAAAAAGAGACAAAGCCAACCTATCCTTAGCACCTTAACAACTCATGAAACAGAGACAAAACATGGAAGGTTTGGACAAAAAAAAAGTTCTTACTTTACTGCCACACAGACTAAGAAATCTAACAAAACAAAACCATACTATTTAACCAATCAAAACACACACTTGTTCTTTCGGCTTTTCCTGGTAAGGGGTTGCCACAGCAGAACTCCGGTCAGCTAACGATTGGCAGTAGATTTTTATGAAACGCCGAGGTGTCAGCTCGACACCCAACCTTCAATGAAGGCATGCCCATTTACGCACGCATGTCTTTCAAACGCTACCCAACCGGGGGGGGGGGGGGGAGACATGCAGACTCACACAGAAGGCACTCCCAAGTCCAGCCGAGAATCGAACGGGAGAACCTCTTGCTGTAACACACACTAATAAACCAAAACTGTTCTGGGCTTCCTTCAATACACTTAAATCCAGGACAAGCTACAAATCCAATACCAACCATAGCCGACCAACTCAATACCCACGCTATACAGATACCATTCTTAACCATCATTAACCAAGCTCAAGGCCTTTACTCTATCTCAGTCTTCATATCAGCATTTCTCTTTCCATCCAGTTCTAACAGAGATCATCAAAAAATGTCTCAAAAAAAAATTCAATCCATATCTGAAAATAAAGTTCCCGCACTATGAAAAAAGAAAACAAACTTTCACTATTCCACTGCACAAGAGTGGAATCAGAGAACTTTCAAACTGTGGACTGGCTGCAATTTTTTCTCTCATCTAAAATGTTAGAAAAATGCATTCATAAGAAACTTAATTATCTAATAGATAACCAGCTTCTGTCCTCATAACAACATAACTACACTTTTTGTGATTTTTTTTTAATACTGTCAACACCCACAGAAATACTGGAAGCCTAGTCTCCACTATCATCTTAGACTTATCACAAGCTTTTGATACGGTCTCTCACCAGAAACCGTTACATAAACTCTCATCCTTAGGGCTACCTCTCAAACTGAGCACAAACAGTGAAATAGAAAAATAACTTCTTCACCTTCCTGCCATTAACTATTGGTGGCCCATAATATATTCATCAAGGACCTTGACAATACTACAAAAAATGCTACCACAGTTCAATACGCTGATGACTCAACCCTAATCTCTATCTAGACTTCAAAAAAAAGTTACATAACAATCCTTATCAATTGAAACATGGCCAAATAATTCACAGCTACTTCTGAATCCTAATAAAACTAAATTACTGCCCTTCACCCCAAAACACATTTCTACAAAAACTACACTATTCACTAACATCACTTCCAACACTATGTTAGAACAAGTAAACCACACAGAATTACTGTGTCATCATAGACCAGTTGAATTTTCATCCACATTTCACACATGGTTAAAAAATACAACTCATCAAAAAGTAGACTAAAAATCTACCTCACTGACATAGCCAGAAGACGTACAGCCACTACTGTCTTACTGCCACCTCTCCTCTGTGCTGCCACAATTTTCACTAAAGCTCAACTCTTGCTGTCCAAACATGAACAAAATCATAATAAAAACAGCCAAATTTGCAGTAACTATAACAGAACATGCCACTGCCTAGCTCTCAGATAATTAAACTGGTTACAACTACCACATCACCTAGTTTTTTCTCAGTTCACTACAATAGACTTCTCTGCAACCCAGAAAACTGACCAGCCCTTAACTTAATACAACACTACCCCCAACAGAATTTCACTCAAATCACTGATCACTATAACAAAATTATTTAACACTGTAGGTAACTCTCTGTATTCAGTGTAGCTAAACAACCACACCCCACTAGCACTGAAATCCATTCAGAATGCAAACTCATTTAAAACACAACTAAAACTTCACCTATCAGATCAATGGATCCAATCCTGTACATCTCCGGGATAAATGGTACTGTTACCTTCAGCTTGCAATATCAAAATTTCTCTTCATTCAGAATCCTATGCCCCAACCAGTCTTCTCAAATACATGACACTACTCACCTCCGTCTCTATACTTCTAATACAAACCTTGTGGTAGCCAAATTGTAAAGCAGGTTTGGAGACACCTCACCTCAACTACAATATTAAAGATTTTCTACTCTACTTAGCTCCTTCCGTTACTTCCATTTTTTTGAATTTCTAAACACTAATTAATCCATTATCTGTCAAACCCATTAATCACATGATCTATTATCTCTGACAAACCCACTAACACAGCTCTTGAAATGCTTAATTTTGCAACATCTGCTAATGCACAAGTACCTTTTATAACGTAATAATTGCCTCTACATGTGAAAATTATCTAATTAACAAATGTGTAACTGAATGTACATTACTTAATGTCTACTCATACACATCATGGAAAGTCTGTTTAAATGTTGGTAATATGTTGGAGATTTTCTCCCCATGCCTCCACTGAAAAGGGGCTTTTGACTAAAACCAGATAAACAAACCCAGTAAACAAAAGCAAAATAAAAAATAAAATAAAAATAAAATTTCCAGCACAAAAACAAATCACAAGGTAACATTTGGTGTTTCAAGGGTGGTCTCAGTAAGAATTTGCCTTTGAGACAGGCTTTACACACTTTTAAGGGGAATACTGAGAAATTAAGGTACTTATGAAAACTGAATATTACAGCTAAACGGACTTTTGAAAGAGGAATAACTCTCAAATTGAAAATCTATGCAAGACACTTAAAAAACTGAAGGACAGGGAGTACAGAACAGTTCCATTCCTTTAGCAGCAATCAAGAAAGAAAACCGGAGTACAACTACCCCTGCAAGTATGGCATGTTAGGTTTCTATGAAGAGGAAATAATATGACCCACTCTGGTAGAAAAAGATTCATTACTGCCCACTACTGGAACTGGAGAAGTCAGTTGGTTAGCTTGAGAAACCAAACATGTAAGCGTGATTTGCCTGATGGGTGCATGTCAAAAGCATCTTGGTGGAGGGAAATGGCAGGGCTTCTCCAGAAATTCAGGCAGGAAAAGGGAAAACCATATTTGCAAAAGCGGATATAAAAAAAAAATAAAAAAGAAGTTATGTACTTACCATAATGTTCCATGTGAGTTGTTCACCTTGCCTTTATTCTTACACATGGGTTCGGAGCCGAGCCATCTGCTCCAAATCGGCCGCTTTACTAGCTAAAGATCTCAGAATAGTTCGAGGCCAGGCCCCTATCCCATGATGCTCTCTGTCCTACCCCAGATCTAGTTTGCTGAACTCAGCAACAATAAAAAGCAACTCAGTACTCCAACTGGAGTAAGAATCCCAGAAAAGACTACCAGACCCCAAGTCTACCTGTTCTTCGAGACCTTGGAGGGGGATGGTGGGTGGGAATGCAAGAATAAAGGCAAGATGAACAACTCACATGGAACGTTATGGTAAGTACATAACTTCTTTATGTGAAGTTGTTCAATCTCAATGTTTATTCTTACACATGGGTAGCGTTCCAAGCACCTTAATCATGGGTGGCTCATGGGAGTATATTCCTGAGGACAGTGGAATGAAAGGAAGCCCTGTCCACTTTGTAATGAGTGATAAAGGTATGAGGCTTAGACCAAGTGGCAGCTGCACATATAGTATCCAAAGGTAAACAAGCCATATAAGCCAAAGATGTGGAGACAGCTCTAGTTGAATGGGCCTTCACACTATTTTCTAATGTTTGGTTGGCTGAAGAAGAGATTAATTTAATGCAGTCAGTTAACCACTTGGAAAGGGTAACTTTAGAAACTGATAATCCTTTCTTGGCGTCCGCGTAAGATACAAAAAGTTGGTCAGATCTTCGAAATTTCTTTGTCCTGTCCAAATAGTATCTCAATTGTCTGCAGACATCAAGTTTATGCAACATGTATTCCAACTGACTAGAATGATTACGGAAAAAGGTTGGAAGCTCAGTAGGTTGGTTCAGATTGGACTCAGAGGACACTTTTGGCAAGAATGAAGGATTAGTCCTCAGCGAAACCCTGTCCGGATGAAACGGCAAATACAGCGGTTTGATAGAAAGGGCTTGAAGCTCAGATACCCTGCGTGCTGAGGTAATGGCCACCAAGAAAACAGTCTTCCAGGACAGGAACTTCAATTGATAGGATGATGCAGGCTCAAAAGGAGGAAGAATAATGCGGGACAGTACAAATTTTGATTCCAGGGAGTACAGGGCTGTCTAACAGGAGGCCTGAGATGAATGGTGCCCTTAAGGAAGGCTCAACATAATTTGTGAGACATTAAGTTAGACCCCCTCAGATCCAAGATGAAAATTCCGAGATGGCAGCCAATTGGATTAATTGTGGCAGCCGCAGCACTTCTTGAAAAAGTTGAGAGAGAGAAATTCCAGAATACTAGCAATAGGCGCCACATAGGGATCAATGTTGTTTCAAGAAGCCCAAAGGGCAAAATGCTTCCATTTACTAGCATATAATTTTCTGGTAGAAGCTTTATGGGAAGATACAAGAATGTGTTGCACCTCCGAAGAAAAACCACGTGACCTGGCTAAGAAGGGAATTGGAGCAGCCAAGCTGTCAATGTGGGAACGAAGAGAGGGGTGGAGGGTCCTTGACGAATGTGTCAGAAGGTCTGGAACTGGGTCCAGGATCCAAGGTTCCTCTGGTTGGTAGAGTCGGAGAAAGGGAACCAAATCTGATGAGGCCAAAGCGGGTAAGAACTTGGGAATCAGGGGAATAGGAGGAAAGGCATACAGGAGTCCCGGGGGCCAATCGTGTACGAGCAAGTCCCTAGGGCTGTCACCCAGTGGGGGATTTAGGGCAAAGTAGCTTCTGCATTTGGCATTCATAGGGGATGCAAACAGGTCGCAGAAAGGCTGGCCCCACCTGTGGAAAATCTTGTCCGCAATTTCGTTTTTGAGCGACCACTCATGAGGTAACAGAATGGCTCTGCTCAATTTGTCTGCTATTATGTTGGATTTCCCCGGGATATGCATGGTTATCAGAAAGCGCCCGGTGGACACAGCCCACTGCCAAATTCTTAAGGCTTCTTGACACAGGGGGTAAAGACCTGGTTCCTCCTTGTTTGTTGATGTACCAAACTACCAACATGTTGTCCATCTGTATGATAATCGTCCCTAGAGGCAGAGAGTCGTGAAAGTGCTGCAACGCCAAAAACACCGCTCTCAGCTCCAGAACATTGATGTGCAACTGTGACTCTGTCTCCGACCAGGTGCCTTGGGCAGTACTTCCCTGAAATAGCACCCCCATCCTATCAGGGAAGTGTCCCTGGTCACCATGGCTGACGGCGGGGGGAGAACAAATGGACAACCCATCGTAAGTTGTTGGCCGGTCAACCACCAGCGAAGATCCTTCTTGCAAGAGTCCGTAATCATGACTAAGGATGACATGGGAAGTTGTTGGTATGACCACTGGGTGAATAGTAACCAATGAAGAATCATCATGTGCATTCATCCCAGAGGAACTGCTATGAGCGTAGCTGCCATGGTGCCTAGGCGTTTTAGAACCTGATGGGCCGGTACTTTTTTTCCTCTGCAGAATGTCTAAGACCGGAGTCCGTAAAGAGGTTATTCTGTCCAGGGGTAATCTTATCGTGGCGGTGGTAGTGTCTAGTTCTGCTCCGATAAAGGAGATATGCTGCGATGGAGACAAACGTAGATTTTTTGAAATAGATAGTGATGCCTAGCTGACAGCAGAGACAGAGTATGATCTCTGGACAGAATTAGTTGATGCCTGGAAGTCGCGGTAAGGAGCCAGTCGTCCAAATATGGAAACACTCTGAATCTTTGACGTCTCAAGTGAGCCGTAACCACTGCCATGCATTTGGTAAACACTCTGGGGGCTGTTGTGAGTCCAAAGGGCAGCGCTCAGAATTGGTCGTGACTGGCTCCCAGCCAAAAACACAGATGATCTCTGGATGGCCTGGCCATTTTGATGTGGTAGTATGCATCCTTGAGATCTATGGAGCACATCCAATCGCCCACTCAGAGGAATGGAAGGATAGACTGAAGTGTGACCATCCAGAACTTTTCCTTCTTTTATAAATGTGTTGAGGCTGCTGAGATCCAAGATGGGCCTCCAGTCCCCAGTCTTCTTTGGAACTAAAGAATGTGGAGTAAGTTCGGATCCTATCTGGTCTGCTGGGACTGGCTGGATGACTTTTCCTGCAGCCTCTGAATTTCTATGACTGCTTGATCCCCAAGATTTGGGTGGAACATCTGGGATTTTAGTGCTGACAGGCAGGCTACGTATAAATGGAATGATGTATCCTCTGGTAACTATGCTTTGTACCCAAGAATCTATTGCAATTCCTAGCCAGGCATCCGGAAACAAAGCCAAGCGACCCCCAACTGCCTCCAGAGCAGGACAGTCAGGCCTCCTCAGGAGCGCTGGTAGGGCTTGCCAAGGAACTGCTTCCTGTCGCCTTGGTTCTGTGGACCCCCTCTGCCACCAGGGCGGCGTCTTCCGTTATTGCCCCCTCTTCTGTTCCTGGAAGAGGGTTCACTACGTGTGTCTGGAAAGCTCCTTGGGACTTTCAGAACCACATTTTCCCACCTTTCTGCACTTTGGGGTATGGTCTAGTAGGGGTGGAAAAATGGACTCCTACGGCAGATAAGAGTCTTTCCCTCCTGCTCACACCTAGTGAAAGTCTCCTTGATTTTGGGCCAAACAGGGAAGAGCCATCAAATGATGTGTTGACAAAGGAACATAAACGCATCCAGGACTGTCTCCGCAGAGCTATCTCTGAACCTGCTGCTCGACTCGATCCATCGGCTGCATAGGAAATGAGCCAATTGGACGAGTTCACAATAGAATTAAGGGTGCTAAGCTGTGCAGTCACCTTCTCAGAGACAGGTTTATTTGTGTTGCCCTTTAGAGTATCTCCAAGCTCTTTGAGGAGTTCTCATTGAAGACGGGTGAAATGGGTTAAATAGTCAAGCGATCTCATGGCAAATGTCGCAGAACTAAAGATGCGTTTCCCATATCTGTCCATCGTCCTAGAGTCTCTATTAGGAGGACGGACAGAGGAAGAGGTTTCTGACATCTCTTTCTTGGTGGCCGCCGCCACCACCATGGCATCAACGGGGACTCCCTTAGTGAGAAACATCTCGTCTTGGGGGGAGGTGATAAATTTATTAGGCCTCCGAGGGACCAGTTAGATAGAATCAGGAGACCCCCATGCCCTTTGAGTGACCAAACCCATCAGTTCGAAGCACGGAGTTACCCAGGAGGTGGAAGGTTGAGACCCAAAGGCCTTCAGAAGCACCGACTTATCCTCAGTAGGTCTAATGGACTGCCAGTCACCCCTCTGCTTTAGGACTTCCAGGATATCTGCAAAGGAGATATCCTCTGAGGGGGACTGTGGGGACCCTTCTGATTTCTCTAAGTCGGTGTCTGATGTCAACGATTCCCAAGGGGAATCTATATGCCTCCTCTTGCATAATCTCTTTCTGGGAACCCCATCAGTACAGGCTTCTGGTGAAGTCTCAGTAGAGCAGGGGGTCACCCAATGGGGATACCTGAGGCTCTGGGTCTCGACGCTTGACAGAAACCTGCGATGTAGAGACAGAACTCGGCACTTTAGGGGAGAAAGAGGAGAGACCGGACGATGTTTGTGTCTTAGATGACATAACTCTCCTCATGGCATCGAAGGCACCGCTGCTTTGACCCAAGGAAGCCGCCAGTTCCAAGGAAGACGGCAACCTCACCGGCGCTGAGACAGTGGGCTCTGAACCAGAGGATGGAGCCGAGCTAATCTGCGCTGAAGCCCCAAGAGGAAGGGTCGGAACCGATGCATCGGTTCGACTCTCCCCCCCCCCCCCCCCAGAGCCGACAAGAGAGTGTCTGCTCATAGACTCTTCCAACAGAACCGAAGAAGTCAGGGTTAACGGAGCCGAAGGCACTGGGACAGGCCTCAGCTCTGAAGGCTCTACAGTCATCAGATCCTCCTCCTCCAGCTCCGAAAGCCCTGCTCGGCTCGGTGGAGGAGTAGCCACAGCCAGTAGGACAGTCTCAGGCTTTGAACCCAGTTGGGACGAAGCCGATAGTAATTTAGCCAATGCTGGGTTCTCTAAAAACCTCTGCACCACCCGGTCCACATTGACAGCGGAAAGGGTCCTCGACGAACGTGTCAAAGGAACCAAAGACGCCACAGATCAAAGGGTTGGAGACTTCAGAGTTTCGGAGACTGGTACCAAGACCAGGGACTGGCTCCGAGGCATTTGTTCGGAGCACTGCTCAGAGGACTGCTTAGCCGGCAACCGCACCCTCACAGAAAGAATAGGAGCCGATGACCTGGGCTCTGAGGACACCTTCGAGGACTTCAACCCCTACGAGGACTTTGAGGTCTGGTCAGCCTTATCCAGGGAGTCTTGAAAGTCAGGCTTCAAAAGTCTCTATCTACAAACTTCCTTCGCCGTTCTAATAAGACCTTACTGTTGAAGGAGTGGCAGATAGAGCAATCTTCTTGGAGGTGTACAGGCCCCAAACAAACACAACTAACGTGTCCCATCAGTAATGGACATCTTCTGCCCACAATTACACTTCTTGAAGCCAGACCTTTGCTTTTCCTTTTGATCCGCCATGGTACACAAACGACAGAAGTTGTCAGAGCCCTGATCAACTTCGATTACATCAAGTGCACAAAAAACAACAGTAATCTGCACAAACCATACAAAGATATAAAATCCCTGCACAACCAGGGATAAGAAAAACGTTCAGTATTTCACACACTATCATATATAACAAGGCTAGAACACACACACATACTAACTACTATGTTGGATTTCAGAGGGATAGGGTAGTGAAACAATCCCGTATTGACAGATCCCTGTACAACTTGGTATAATCTAAATGTAACACACTGTATTTTACACAAAGAACAGTCATTTTAAATGCAAACTGTACTGACAAAGAAAAAACAGCCAAAGGCCTAGAGCAAACCGCTCTGTAAATAACGTGGAGTTACACAATACTGAAAATAGAGGCTAACTACCTAAAAACCCTATAAAGAATGTACACTATCTAAATATCAAAATTTTTAAGATTGACACTTCCCAAAAAGGTCAAAAGATAAAGCAATAAGTTCTACTGGCCCAAGCTCTCTGTAGACCTTGCGATCAGTTGCAGTGGCAAACCAGATCTGGGGTAGGACAGAAAGCATCATGGGATAGGGGCCTGGCCTCGAGCTATTCTGAGACCTTTAGCTAATAAAGCAGCTGACTCGGAGCCGATGGCTCGGCTCTGCACCAGTGTGCAAGAATAAATGTCGAGATTGAACAACTTCACATCTAAGAGTATGAGCTTGGATGTATGCTGCCTGGATTCTAAATGAACCTTATCATCATCGAAAATTAGTGCAAAGGAGTCCAACAACTACAACAACAAAATGGCAACCACTTGCTGAATGGAAGAGGAAAAGCAGCAGCTACATTTGTTGCTGAAAGGGGAACTAAAAAGGTTGCTGCAAAGCCTGCCCCAGTGTTAGAATACTTTCCAAGCCACTGAGGGGTTGAGGGACCACTAGTGAGGCATCAACAGGCAACAAATGAGCTGGCCACCAGAAAGCAAACAGATGACAACATCCATTACCATTCTGTCAAGGCTTCTGGACACAGGGAACAATAATATGTCGCCTTTGCTTGCCATGTACCAAACCATTGCTATATCTGGTCTGAGTGGACTGCAATCACACCTTGTGGTAGGGAGTACTGTAAAGCCTGAACAGTCAGGAAGACTGCTCCTCATCTCAAACACATTGAGATGGAAATCTGCCACAGAAAAGATCCCTACACTTTAAAAATATCAACCCAACGTAAAGCCCGGTACCCTGGGATCCAGATGTCTGTGGAGACTGCTGCAAAGAAGTGGGCAGCTGAAAGGGTGCCCTTAACTGAATAAAAAAAAAGGTACATCCACCATCATAGGCATGCACTGCAAATTCTGAGTATTACATTTCACATAGAAAACCTACACAAAATATATTACACCTATATCTCTTGGGGATGGGACTTGCACATGGATTTGTTCCCAAGAGGTCAATCTCACAAACATGGAGGGAGGAAATCCCACAAAAGTTTTATGTTGTACTGGTTTTATTTTTATTACTTTCAAGTACTGAACAAGTATAGTTAAGTACATTACAGCACCTACACATCACAGAACACTGTACACATCAGCAAAGTGCTACTTCACTAAAGTATATGGTGATCATCCACCTCTTCAATAGATGCAGAAAGTCACAGTGACACATAGAAACCTGTACAGTGGTTTGGTAAGACTTCTTTAGTTGTTTACAGCATGCAATCTGACAGAATGACTGACCTCAAAGTTATGCAGTACTAACATTCAGATGGTTCTGCCTTCTGCTCGTTTAAAAGCAGGAGTGGTTTTAAGTCAACTGGTGCCCTAGGCAAAAGGGCTCCATGGCACCACCCCCACCACACCACCTACTGCACCCATCCTGGTCTACCTACACCAAATAAATACTGGAAAAGCACCCCTGGTACAGCAGTGCCCTAGGCGGCCGCCTAGTTGGCCTATGCCTAAGGCTGGCTATGTTTAAATGAGTATAAAATTAAAAAATATACAAGACATACAAGATTCTGATAACACTTATAACATATTTCTTTCTTTTCTGGGTTACAAAAGCATATTTCTAGTTAGTAAGTACATTATCCAATATCACAAGACATGATGAAATAGCAAATGTTATTGCAGTTTTGAATGGTTTAAGTGTTGCAGATTTTCTATTGTAAAAACAGACAATTCCATAAAGCTGCACTATTTTTGAAAAAGCTTATAGTGTAGGAGAGATTACAAAACAGTCAAACATGTGAGTGAGCCTTCCCTGGAAAATCTCAGATAACTGTAAAAGATTAGGACACTCGTGCATGCATAACACTTAACCTTCAACACAGATTCTTCCAAACAAGGATCCTTCATGCTTTTACTTCAAGCATGATTATAATCAGCTCATGGGGGGGGGGGGGGGGTTATATCACTTTCTTTTTCCAAAAGTTAACTTTTGTCTGCAATTCTGGTAATGTATATGGTGTCAGTACTTTGATCTCTGATGCTGCTTAGATGTAGCATTACAAATGACAAAAATATCTGTAACACGGGTATTATACAGTGCTACATGTACACAAATTATGTAGATGAAGACAATGCAGAAAAGACACTGCCTAGACAGTTTGTGTTAAACCTATGGTTTTATACACACTAGTCAAGTCTTCACGATCTCTAATCAAATGGTGAAGCTGAAACAGCAGTTCAAACAGCTAAACGATACTGAGACAACCAGATCCTCACAGAGCTCTCATGCCATACACAGCTACTCCACACAATGTCATAAAAATAAGCCCTTCACAGCTAATGTTTGGATGATGAACAACAAATGACATGCCAAAGTTAGAATCAAAACACGAACCTAAAGCTATTCCGTATAATTCAGACAAAAATGACCAATGAGTTAAAGGTTTCTACAAAAACTTTGACATATTTTACTCTGCACATCATACCTCTCAACCATACCAAATTACTCTGTTTTTACCGAGTTCTGGGGTCCAAATGAAGGGGGTGCCACGATTCCAGAGTGGCACCCCTTCGTTTCCAATTTTTTTCTTTTGGTTTCTTAACTTTTTCAAATATTGCGCTGTTGGAGCTGACCATCATGCGCGAGATGACATCAGATCCATCAGGGCCACCAGCCAGTCGGAATTGAGCTCCTTGAGCTCACATCGTCATTTCCAGCTGCAAATGCGAGCGGGAAACAGCAGCACTCACTTGGATTTACCAAGAGTAGGAAACAGCAGCAGTCGTTGCTTTTTGCTCGTTTTGGATTTTGTACTCCCCCATTATTGGCATTGTTTGTCCAGGTTTTTTGTGCTAAGAGGTTGAGAGCTATGGTGAGAAGTGAGAACTGAATTCACTAAATGATAGCCATTAAGTTTCAGTCTTCCTTTTTTTCAGGAAACTGCTGATTTGGAATAGTGGTATGTCGCACTGACTGTAGCGCATAGGGTCCTGGGTTCAAGACTTGTCAGTGACATGCATGGTGGTAACGCATTTTATTCTAGCAACTTTCCAAAATTATACAAGCAATGTTTAAAATGTGTCCCTGGTTTTTGACCTTTTACTTACTCCCCCCCCCCCCCCAAAAAAAAAAACTGAAGTTGAAAATAAGTGTAAGAAGCTGTGCAAGATGCCTATGGTTTACACTACTGTCATTCTATTTACAGTGTGGATGTGGAAGTAGACTTTTATGATGGAAATGTTCTGAATTGGGCTGTTTTGTCATTATTGGTTCATGCATTTTGTTTCATTGCCTACAGTACAGCCTACTGGAAAAATGTTCAAATAAATTTAAAATGTGCTCTAACAAGTTTGCTGTATTATACAAGGAATATAACTTAAAGTCAGGAAGGTGTATCAAAGAAAACACATACGTTTGTTTTGTGTGCAAGGGGCCAATAATTTGAAAACAGCCCAAAGGCAATCTTTATTCACCACTGGCCAAATGTGCATTTTCTTTGGATGTGGTGTGTGGGTTTCAATGCTATTTCAATCAATGTGAGTTTCAAGTGCAGAGAAGTTTTAATGCAAAGTCTATTTTCATTGTGAGACAGTATTACTTTGTTTAGCAGATGTCTGTTAGTGTTTTGTGCATTGCTGTGCTGCTAAATGTAAAAATAAAATCCAAATAATCATTGTACAAGTAAAGCAGTATGCACATAGTGTTTATGGTAAATGGGGAGAAATCCCGAGCTAATGGGACACTGGAATGGCTGCAAGAGACCTAATCCCGAAGTTCAGCTTGGATGGTTATAACATCAGAGAGATCATCTACAAAAACTGGGAGAAATTAGATCAGATGCTGTATTGACCTGTAAACTGAAGGACCCCCTAAAGTATTGCTTAAAAGGGGTAACAACCTTAAGTGTTTATTATCAAAAAAGAAAGAAAATAGGCAAAGGATAGTAAAAGTAGGTATGACCAAATGTGGTAGATGTACATGTTGACCATACATGGACATAGGGGAAAGATTCAACATCAGAGGAGTGGATTATATGACCCCACAGAGATTTGACTGTAATACAAAAGGTGTGGTTTATTTGGTGTGCTGCCAGAATTGCCCTGTTTTCTACATAGGGAAAACAGATCGGAAATTTAAGGAAAGGGTGTATGAACATCTTTACAGCACCCAAACCTTGAAACAGGACAGCGCAATTGCTAAACATACCCTAGACTGTCCTACACATTCATTTAAATTTAGAGCTATAGACTCAATTAAGGTGGATGAGATGAGAGGAGGTCCTAGTTCTTTGATGTTGGAAAAATTAAAATGAATGTGGCAAATACGGACCAGAGCCTGCCAGTACCCAGGACTGAATGAATATTATTCAATCAAATGTATATTAAAGCTGAAAAGTCTAGTAAGATGACGGAGATCAATAGCTGAGGGGACACCTTTCTTAGGGATTGGGGACTAGGTTCAATACATTTATTCAGCAAACATATTTATATTATTTCTTGACATTTTTGAACATTTTCTATATTACTATGGTTGAACTGAAACTGTTAATTTTTAACGTCTGTGCTGTTACGTATACTCATAACTGAAAAGGTGGAGGTGAATTGTAACAATTAGTCAACAATGATAGAAACAGTTCAACTACTTTTTATGACTAAAGGACAAAAAATATTTTTCCAATTTGGATATTGTAATTATCAAAAGAATGTTGGTTACTACTAGAGTATGGACAGACAGGTAACATCAACTGTTTTATTTCAGTCTGCGAATGTATCAGTTGTAACGGACTGCATTTAACTAGTTCTGTTTCCAGCTAGCCATAAAGGTTTGAACTTATACTAAATTGAATACGAATTTAATGTTTTAGTGAAGGTTTGTTAGAACCTTAGGTTTAAAGCTGTTGTAGTAAAGTCCGGAATGTTGAGATTATTGACTGAAGCATTGCATTTGGAAATGTGAATGTAAACAGAATTGCAGTACTGTTTGACACTGAATTGCAAAGCTATCACATTGAAATGGTTGGTATTAATTCAATGAATTAATTGAAGGCGTGTTAATTAGACATTGGGTAGGGTATTTAAAGAGTTGCTTTACACTTGAAACTTTGTCTGAGGAAGTCTCACTATCAGTGAGATGGAAATCGCTTTACGTTATTTTTGCTGTTTGCCGTTTTTAAATAAAGAAGTATTCGTATTGTGGACAGCTACTAACTACGTCTTGGCTTTTTGTGGGCTTGTGTTTGGCTGCTGGGACCTTCCTTTTGCTACAGTAAGGAGTTTTTGGTTTGGCTTGTGCTTTTACCCTTTTTGACTCCGGTACTTTGCCATATTTTGGTTGTCTGTTCTTCAGTTTGTGTTTGAAAGTTGGTATCCCACAATTCCACTGGAGTGGGTGGGGTTAAGTAATTATGTATGCAAATTAGATGTTAATCAGTGTACAGATTTGTACCTATTTTTCATGGGCCTTGTCCAGATTTTTGATGTTTCCAGGTTGAGAGGGAGGCTGCACATCTACTACCTATCCTTCAAGCAGACTACTCTCTCTCCACTTCTAGGTACAGTAAGAGAAAAAGTGGGACACAGCAAGTGTTGCAATACAGAAAACTACTAACAGGAAATCCTAAGTGGTGCAAAATGAAAATGGTGCTACAGCTAGATGAAATGGGAGGCATAGTGAAACAATTCCAGAGGAGCCTCAACCTGAAAATAGTGTTCTTGGAGAACAAACCTAGTAAGAATGAGCCGAGAAAACCAGGTCAATGTCATACAAGACTGTTCCTGTGACTTGTGTGCTACTTCAACCAAATAATTGAGACAAGATCTGAAGTTCAAAAACATCTGTGTGTAATGATAGACTTTGTGCTGTCCAGCTGAAACAATGAAGGTGACTCTTCTTCATCCTAAGTGCGTTTTACCTAGTCACTGCAAAAATAGCACTAATTATAATAGCTTATCTCACAGTTTTTCCACACGTTTCAATTCAATTTCTACCTCCAGTCCAAGTCCTGTGCTATACAGATAACCCAAAGTGGACATGAAGTCAGAGCCGTGAATCATTATGAAAACTGTGATACGAGTAAAAAAAGACAAGTAACCATATAGTTGTTGTTAAATAAATCTTGTTAGTGACATTTCTCTTAAGTGTAGTTTCATAAATAACCATACTGACCATACTCATTTTATTTATTTACTGACATTTGATTACAGGGATCCAACTGGGTAGGAGCCCATTTTCAGTGAAGACTCAAGTAGAAAAGCTCTAAAGTACTACAAAATATATTAAAGAACAATAATGTTACATTATTTCAAATAGTACAAAAAATACAGTTTAAATAACTATACCAAATTAAACATAATATGAAAACATTGGTTAACAATAGATACAACTTATGACAATGATTTAACAGAGAAATTTTAGCCAGTTTATAGAGAAATTAAAGGTAAGTCAGCAAGTCAGTATAATACAAACAGGAGTTGCAATACGAAGCGAGAGAAAAGCAGGCTTGTGGTATATTTAGAGAGAGCCAGGGGAGAGAAATTGTCATAAGTAAGGAAGTAAAGAATCGGTGCACATTTAAGGATATAATTTTTCCTTGTGTTGAGCAAGAACAGAGTCAGCTTTTTGCTAGGATGGGCACAGTTAAGTACAGCAAAGCTGCCTCGATTTGTATATATTATGAATATGTACCATAGCCATTGCCACTTGTCTAGCACTTCTATGTAAGAGTGTATGTATGTATACCATACTTCATTGTATCTAGAGCTTAGTGCCAGTGTAATTGAGATAACTGAAGTGTTACAGTTTCTTTAGCTATTTGATTAAAATGC
The DNA here is from genome assembly GCF_019279795.1 of Protopterus annectens. Lineage (NCBI taxonomy): Eukaryota > Metazoa > Chordata > Ceratodontiformes > Protopteridae > Protopterus > Protopterus annectens. Next base: position 418,246,145 of record NC_056726.1, on the reverse strand, counting down.
TGGTATATCCTGAAATTTCTGACACTACATTTGCAATTACTGGATAATCACAAGTGCTTATTGTGACACACAACCAGTGCATGTAGAAAACACAATAACCTGAAGTGTTGCACAAAATTGCCAGAATTGTTACTTTACCTCAGCTGATGCGGCATGATCTTTGCTGTGTCATTTTGGGCGTCTAACGTTTCTGTAAGACAAAGAAAGAAAAAGAAATTCAAGTTAGCAATAAGGCATGATATTTTAGGAGGGAATCAATTAAAAAACATACCTATAAAAAAGAAAATACCCTTCTTGGACCGTAAAGAAATTGTACAGCAAAAAAGGTATGTAGCCAGCTGAGCTAAATCACCGTAAAACAGGAATCTGAAGCACTAAGGTTTTATTACAAAGCTGTTGCAATGCTAAGAACTAAACAATTTTTAACAGTTCTAACAGGATAATCTCCATTAACAAGTCTAGGAATGCAATGCAAGTAATAAAGTCCAGAAGCAAACATAAACGACATATATAATGACAAAACATATTACCACATTTGCCATACTTCTCAAACATACAGAGTCTGTGAATATGATGAAAGAAATATTTAAATTCTGGGCCTGTCCCTTTTCTGTTAAGTGAATGAGAAGAGAAGCTGAACTGAAATCATTCCAACACATGCTCACACAATGCAACTTCTCAATGAGCCATCATCAGATATGTTGCACGCCTGCTGCAAACAAAAGTCATCTACTGTCTTCTCTCCGAGCACAAGCCTGATTTAATCAGAAAAGACATCTTAGTTTTAGGCAAGAACCCCAAAATAGACTACTATTTGCCATGTATATTTCTAGTGTTTATATACTTAACAGTAAAAGGGGTAGTATACCCCAAGCAGACTCCAAAGAATTTTTCCTAAGGTAGATTGCAAATGGTGATGGTATGATGCAAAAGAAAGAGGTAATTGGGAACATATTTTTGGGAGTCTAATTAGTTAGCAGACTTTATACATTCCCTGCAGACTACTCTGTCAGAAATACTGGGGTGAGCAAATTGGAGTAACTAAGGAAATTATGTTTTTTTAGCTGTAATACAGAATCAGAATTGCTTAGACACAGTAAGGTGTGGTTGACTTTAATTCAGGTGGCTACCAAAAAAGCAGTTAAATTACTAGAAAATGGAAATTCAAAGTCTAAACCAAACTTACTAGAAAGTACAGTTGTGTACACTTACCATAAATGTAGATGTTAGAGTGTATTCACTGTTGCAGTCATTACATTTGGGTAATCTGCTGGCAGGTTGCCCTCAGTTGGCCTGCATTCCAAAGTCTTGGGTCCTGCGTCGGTTGCTGTCTTCTCTTCCATGAAGTCAGGTCGTCAGGGGTATAAAACATGCAGCCGACGCCATTTTCTTTAGTTTTTCTTGCCCCCGATGTCAGGTGCCCCCAAAAAGTTGCAAATAAATAAATAAATAAATGATTATATATATATATATATATATATATATATATATATATATACACACACACACACACACACACACACACATATATATATATATATATATATATATATATATATATATATATATACACATACACACACACACACACACAATCAATATAAACTTACAAGCAAATACACTACATAGGTTGTAGAAGATAGAGAAGGAAAGATAAACTCCAGAATGGCAGGGGGATGGCGGGAGGGTAACCTGGACTGCAACAGTGAATGCACTCTAACATCTACATTTATGGTAAGTGTACACAACTGTACTATATTCTTCATGTTTCACTGCTGAAGTCATTACATTTGGGTAGAATCCCAAAGCTATGGTTGGGAGGCTGGAGCTAAACAGCATTAGGTGGGGCTATAAGGCCCTGCAGCACTGCAGTGGCAAAGCCTGCCCTGGACTTAGAGAGGCAAATGATAATGCTTTGTAAAGGTGTGAACAGAACTCCAAGTAGCAGCCTCTAGAATGTCTTTGGTTGGTACTCCTCTGAGAAAGGCGGCTGAAGTAGCTACAGCTCTGGTGGAATGAGACCTAATGCCCTTGGGCACAAGTTTACCCTAAGTAGCAGAAACGGATGCAGTGGCTTATCCACTTTGAAATTGTTTGCTTCGTAATAGCCTTTCCTTCTGATCCTGCAGCATATGACACTAGTAATTGCTCAATTTTTCTTAGAGCTTTAGTCCTGCTCAAGTAGAATGTTAGCTGTCTGTGTAGGTCCAAGGAATGCAGAATTCTCTCCTCCTTGTTCTGTGTATTTGGATAAAAAGTTGGCAGATAATTGTTTGGTTAAGAGCCACACTGGAAACCACCTTAGGCATAAAAGTAGGATTTGTTCTCAGAGACACCCTGTCTGGGTAAAATATGATAAAAGGCACTACAGCCATGAGGGCCTGTAGCTCTGAAACTCTTATTGCTGAAGTAATTGCTAGTAGCAGAGCTGTTTTCCATAATAAGAACTTTATATCAGCGGTAGCAGCTGGTTCAAATGGAGGCAGGGTGAGCTTTTCCAATACATAATTGAGGTCCCATGCAGGTAATGGTGATCTTCTAAGAGCCTTTAAATTTTTGGCTCCTCTAAGATACTGCTTTAGTAAAGGAGAAAAGATTGGTGGCTCTGTATTGTAATGAGCCGAAATGGCAGAGGCATGGATTTTGATTGATGAGAAAGATAGGACTTTGTCAAGCATCTCAGTTAAGTATTGTAATATCTGAGGAATATTTGGTTCTGCTGTATCAGTTCCTTGTGCTCGATTCCAAACACAGAATCTCTTCCATTTGTCAGCATAAGATTTTGAAGTACTAGGCCTTCTGGCTTCCAAAATGACATCCATCACAGCTTTACTGAGAGGTGTTGTTTGTATAACTACATGATCAACCAGGTTCAGTGTCTGTAGTTGATTGTGCATGACCTGATCGTTTTGCTGGGACAGTAGTTGAGGTCTTTGAGGTAAGGTCCAAGCTGGGTATTGAGACAAGTTCCTTAGGATTGTGTACCAGTACTGGTGGGGCCAGTCCAGGGTAATTAGTATCATCTTTGCCTCTTCTCCCCAAGGTCCTCCTAAAAGTCAGACAAGAGAAACCAGAGGAAGAAAGGCATAAACTGATAGGTTTTTCCAACTGAAGGATAGGGCATCCACTTTCCATGCTTGTCTGTGATAAGTCCTTGTGCAGAATCTTTTCAATTGATAATTTTGAGGAGAGGCAAATAGATCTATGTCTGGGCTCCCCCATTTCTCCGTTATCATGCTGAAGACTTGTGGATTTAGTTTCCACTCGTGAGGATCCATAAGGTTTCTGCTTAAATTGTCTGCCAGTGTATTTTGTTTTCCTGGCAGAAATTGAGCTTGAAGATGTATTTGGTAGGTCAAAGCTGTGTCCCACAGTGCCATGACTAATTTGCAAAGGGGGTATGAGTGTGTGCCCCCTTGCTTGTTTATATACCGCATGACTGTGGTGTTGTCCGTCTTTATCAGTAGTTGCCCTGGATGAAGTAAGTCCTTGAAGGCTGTTAGGGCATTTTGTACAGCTAGCATCTCTTTCTGGTTGATATGCAGATGCATTTGTTTTGGGGTCCATATGCCCTGAATGCATCTTCCTGCCATGTGGGCCCCCCAGGCATAATCCGATGTGTCTGTTGTTAAGGTTTGGCTGGCAGGGGGAGAGTGAAGGCCCATCCCATGTTTTGGTGACATGCCTTTGCCCACCATAGAAACTCCTGTTGTAGGCAGGGAATGAGAGGAATCATTGCTTCCAGACTGTGTGAATGTTGACTCCATCAACTTTTCAGGTACCATTGAAGTTTCCTCATATACAGTCTTGCATATGGAATCAGTAGGATGCAGGATGCCATGAAGCCCAGAGCCTGCAGAATTTGTCTTGCAGATAACTGGGTCTTTGTTGCCATCAGTTTGAAGTAAGTAGTCAGTTGCCTTTGCTTGTCTGGCATGAGGTAAGCAGCCATCTGGACAGTTGTATTCAAGCTTGCACCCAGGAATGTTATCTTTTGAGAGGGTACCAGTTGTGATTTCTTTTCGTTCATTGTGTACCCTAGGTACGTTAGAAGCCTTTTCACAAACGCCAGGTGTCGAAGAAGAATGTCCTTGTTCTCTGCTTGAATAAGACAGTCTAAGTAAGGATATATTTGTATACTTAGAAGCCTTTTCACAAATGCCAGGTGTCGAAGAAGAATGTCCTTGTTCTCTGCTTGAATGAGACAGTCTAAGTAAGGATATATTTGTATACTTCTTTGTCTGCAAAATACAATTACTGGTGCCAGGCACTTTGTAAAGACCGTGGACACAACAGATAAGTTAAAGGGCAGTGCAGAGAATTAGTAATGCATTAAGCCAGCCTTGAATCTGAGGTATCTTCTGCACGATTGTCTTATTGGGACATGCAGGTATGCCTCTTTTAGGTCTAATGTCACCAGCCAAGAATTCTTGCCCAGCATGGGCAGAAGCTGCTGCAAAGTCAGCATTTTGAATTTTGGAATGTCCAGGTATGTGTTCAAAATCGATAAATCCACTACTGGCCACCAGGCCTTGTCCTTTCTGGGTACCAAGAACAGTCGAGTAAAAACCTTGTCCTTTTTCCTGTTCTGGTACTGGCTGAATGGCCCCCATATCCATGAGGGACAACCTGTTTCTGTGCCTCTGCCAACTGATTTTTTGGCAGATCTGGCCAACCATTTGCCCTTGGCAGATTATGGAAATGGAATCTGTATCCCTGTGATACTATGTTTAGTACCCACTTGTCCTGGGTTATTAACTGCCAATTTTGAGCAAAAAGTGATAACCTTCCCTCTATGGGTGCTGCCAAAAGATAAGTGCTTGGAGTAGGCAGAGGGAAATCACTGGGATTGTTTTCTGTAGGTTTGCGCTTTATCTCCTCCAAATTTGGAGGTAGAAGCGCCCCATTGCTTTGACCTGTACGAATCTTGCACCTGGTATCTGGAACCCTTAGGGCATCTGGATTTGCCCCTTTGAGCTCTGTTTGACACAGGAAAGGACCAATTTTTTGTAGGCCAGTGTCTACTGAATCTAGGTGGCTGCACTTGTAAGAAGTCTTTAACAGTTTGCATAGACTTAGCTTTGTCTTCCATTTTCTTTAAAACCTCTTCTGCCTTAATACCAAACAGAGAATCATGCTGTAAAGGTGCATCTAGCAATTTAGCTTTAACACGATCAGGCAAATTCTGTTCCTTTAACCAGGCATGCCTCCTAATCACAGATCCAGTAACTGCGGCCCTGCAGGAGGCCTCTAAGGAGTCAAAACCACATTGCAAAGTATGCTTTCCAACCTGTTCAGCTGCATGCAATAATTCCTGCAATTGTTTATGTTCTGTACATTCTGAAATCAACATCATTTTCTGTTTCAGCAATCCCATAACATGTTGTTGGTACTTAAGCATATGAAATTGACAGTTTAAGGCCCTGATTGCCAAGGTTGCAGATGTATAAACCTTTTTTCCCCATCTGTCCAGTGCCCTTGAATCTCTGTCAGAGGGGGAAGGATTTTTTGCTGTGGTGGCCTTAACTCCCTTTGGACCCTGTGAAATAGTTTCAGGATCAGCAGCAGGGTTTCTAAATAAAAATGTATGAGATGGCAGTCATGGCTTAGTGGTAGGTCATACAGACTAATGTTACCAAGGTCCTGGGCTTGAGACTGGCAGTGGGAATTTATAGGGGGTTGGGAGGGTGGCCTAATGGTTAAGGTGTTTGCCTTACAAACACAAGGTGCAGGGTTCGAGTCTCACAAAGGATAATTGGCTAGGCTTACAATGGCTCACAAGGGTACTTAGCCTAGTACTAACCTATGAGAGTCAGGGACCCTGTAATATCTGTCAGGCTTACTGGGAGCCAGAGGTAAGGAGTCAGGGGTCAACCTTGACTCCAAAAACTCATCATCCACAATATCTAAAACAGGGGGAATGGCTAAAGGCCTGTGCTGAGGGAGAAGAAGGAAATCCCTGAGCCTCTTTTTTGATTCTTAGTAGTCTTGATTCTCCCAGTGAAAATTCTCCCAGTGAAAATGCTCCCTCAAAGTATGCAAGGTTTCTCCAAATGAATAATCCTCGGGAGGAGATGCAGATGTATAGACTCCTCTGCATCAGAATCCTCATAGGGAGGAATAGATAATTCCTGATCAGAAGAAGACTCAGAAGAAATAGAAACCTGATCTGAAGATTCATAATCAGTGTCTTGCCTAGGCCTCTTATCTGGAGGGGCATGGGTACCCCTGATCAAGGTAATGAGGTCTTCAGCCATTTTGATCATCTGTTTTTTAGGCACAGAGGCCTGTGCACATGGTTCATGCATCGTTTAAGTTTTAGAAGTTGCTTTTGTCTTTGGTTTTGCAGCTGTCGTCAGTTTAATATACAAATGTTGAGGTCTGAATACACCCTCAGAAGCTGGTGCCTGGTCAGTGTCTCCGGACCCATCCAAGGAAAGCACATCCGTCGGTCCAATACCTTGAGCATCCTACCTTGAGTATCTTGCGGCATGCCGGACTCCACGTGGGTGTCGGTAGAGGCCTGCAACTCGAAGGTAGTGGGTATCAGGGGCTGCAAAAGCGCCTCACTGAGTACCGGCAAACCGGCGACTGGCTTAGAAGAAGCTTCATCGTCGGTTTTGGATCTCTACTGCCTTTCTCTGTCCTTTTCTTTGCGTTTATGTACTCCGGTAGTCGGATTGCTATCAGACAACATTTCTGGGTAGTTAAATCGGTTTCCAAAATACTTTGATGCAAAAATATACTGACGTTTAATAGTGCGTTTGTTAAATCTAGCACAAAACCGACAGCCAGGCACGTTGTGATCAGGGCCTAGGCAAGGAATACAGTATAAATGGAAATCCTTATGGAGGTATTTGCGTCCCACAAGTAATACAATGATTAACTTTTTCTGACATCGTTAAGGAGCAAGAAAAAAGTTTTCCCAACGGGGTACTTAGTTTTAGTGAAGACTTTGGTTCTGAAACTCAAACTCGAATATTTCAGTAGTCGGCCGATCGGCACTTGCGAAATGCTTCTGCTTCGGGCACCGCACGGCAAGACAGACTAAAGAAAATGGTGTCGGCTGCATGTTTTATACCCCTGACGACCTGACGTCATGGAAGAGAAGATAGCAACCAACGCAAGACCCAAGACTTTGGAATTCAGGCCGACTGAGGGCAACCTGCCAGCAGATTACCCAAATGTAATGACTGCAACAGTGAAACACGAAGAACATGTACGGACTATAACAGAGATAAATGAACTGGAAGTTTAGAAAACGACAGGAGCAAATTACAAAGAAAGAAATGGAAATTATGCAAATACACACTGAATAATGTTTTAGAGGAGGAATGAGGTGTAAGGGAAGGCAGGAACTGAAGGAGCTAATGTAATGTCTGAGTGACAATGACTGCATAGACGATTACATGAGATGTATAAAGTTTGCAACTGAAAATATGTCAATATGGTTTGCTTTCATTTAAAAACATATGATTATGCTATAATTATATACAATACATAATTATATATTCAATAAAGACGTTTCTTAAAGAGAATAAAATAGGTAGAAAATTCCTTTCATTTTTGGCTGATGCTGCACACGGTGCACAGGAATAAAATCTTAAGTGTGATCCAAATGACCAAGGATTGACCAGAAACCCAGGTGCTACAAGAGCCAATGAGAGAGGGTGGGTGTGAGCCCCACTGCTAGCACTTCAGAAATAGAGGTGCATGATATGTGATGTACGGGCCAGAGATGTGTGCACATTCATTGTACGTTTGCAGAGATGTACGCATTCACAAGGAAAGCATGGCAAGCCCTCACATTTGCAAGCATGCACATCAACTGCAGGGGAACAGAATTGGCCAGAAAATGAAAAATCCCTCAGGACTGCCTGGTTGACAGCCACACTGTGCCAGACTTTCACCCTGCTGATATAAATGAATGGGACCAGTCACAGTAGGGACAGATGGCCAGTAAGCTGTCTCAAGTTGGCAAAGCAGGTGGCATACAAACACAGGCTTGCAGGTCACAGGACATTTCCCTGCAGGTACCTTTGGCTGGGGACACATGGCTGAAGCAACATTCAGTTACAAAGTCATATCAGAATCAACCTCCTTTTTTCCCCATATCGGGTGGGCATGTCACATCAACAGTGACCATCACCTAGAGCGAAGATTCACACTGTTGGGTTGCTATGGCTGTGGTAAATTGATTGCAGGAGAAGAGAAGCACACAGCACCACTCTTACAGCTTCAATAACCAAGCACCAGGCCCCTAGGGAGAGGAGACAGTATGGCAGGCATCAGCAAGATTCCCGATAGACATAGCAGGAGCACAGCAAATGCAGTATAAAATGGGCAATGCCTTTATTAATGTAGAAGGGGTGTGTGCAGACAGCTACCCCCTCCACAGTGATTAGGGAGCATTTGAAAAAGATATACTGGAGCGCAAGTATGACTACAGCAGTATATAGGACTTCCTCTGTGCTGTAGCACACCACTACACGTTGTAGTTACACAGGCACAGATTGTAAACCAAGCATAACACACATCTGTGGGCATTGTGCTGCATGCTCTTCTGTGCCCACAGTGAATCTGTCATGGTCGTAAGTCTCTGCAGCTGAACTGCACTTCAGCCGTATGTGCTCAACCAAATATACCAATAAGGAAATGTTCTGCCACCTACACACCTAAACCCGAAGCAAAAACATCATCCTTTCAGAAACCAAGAATCAAGAAACCAAAAAATACATGTGGGTGTGCTTTAATAAAGCAAGAATAAAAAACTATATTTTGTCTCACAAAGTCATACAAGGTTTATGATTTCATTACTTACTACTGCCATGCTTTCAGGGAGAGACTCAGAAGACTGCAGTAACGACATGTGTATGCAATCAGCACAGTCCTCCACCGATAAGCTAGCTCTCTCTTTAATTATCACAATAGTAACTTCAATGTCATCTCCAGTACTGTACAGGAATAAATCCCTTAATATGACCTAGGAAACTAGATTTTGATTAGCAGCTTGGGCACCTACTGGAGCTGACACAGAGGAAGAGAAAGAGGGGATTTCCAGCTGCTTGCCTCTTCCAGGGGGAGTGTGTGAAGATATGCTGTAGGTACGACAGTTTCATAAACCCCAGTGGCGACACTGGGACTGTGATAACAGCCTCTGCTGTAGTATTTGGGTGGGGAAAAGAAAGATGCACTATCACATGGGAGGAGGCATTTTTCTTGCACCTACCTAAGTAAAGTTAACCCTGAATATCTGAGTGGGGACCATAATATGATGGCCTTGGCTTCTCCAATCCTCTCCACTGGTCATGGCAATATTCACAGCACTTGGGAATAAGGTCCTCCCATTTGTAGAGACCTCACTGGTGTACCTCCCAAAATGCTGGTGTCCTGGAAGGAGTAGTAGTTTTAAGGGAAGCTAAGAATATAAGGACAGTGGTAGCTGGTAAAAGAAAAAAATAATAATAAAAGTATTATTTCACAGAAACATTAAATTCAGATGACGTGTCCAGAGGCAAATGCAACAGGGTTACAACCTGTTGCACAAAGCAGTTAACAGGGAATATACATGCTTTGAATGAAATGATATATATGGTGTGTGTGTGTGCGCGTGTGTGTGCTTACGTATGTATGTACACACTGGTCCCCTACAGAATTTCGAAGCTTAAAACTTAGAAATTCATATGATCGAAGTTTTATTTATTTATTTATATTTTTTATTTACTTAACATTTGTTGACTGGGAAAGTCCGACTAGGTTCCACAGATCCTGTTTTCAGCGGAGGCCCGGGGAGAAATGCTCCAGAAGCATGTCTTTAGAATGTGGGAGGAAACCAGAGTACCCGGAGGAAACCCACGCGAATGCAGGGGAACATGCAAACTCCACACAGAAGGCACCCCAGCCAAGAATTGAACTGGAGAACCTCTTGCTGTGACGCGACAGCATTAACCGCTGCACCACTACGCTGCCCTGTTTTAAAACTTCGAAATCCTGAACGGAGATCGGCATACAGCGCGGAATGGGAGAGTTCCCTTTTCCTCTTCGTAGTGCGATCTCAGAGTTGGTATATTTAAATAGCGGGGAGTGTGGGGGTGCATGAGGCGTGCCCCCCTGCAAAAACATGTTTTGTGATGTGCTGACTGCTTTTTTTTTTGGGGGGGGGTTCTTAATTTCAAGATTCCAAGATCTCGAGGTTCTGAATTGGATATTCTGAACCTCAGGATTTTGGTATTTCGAAATTAAGAAGTGAATCTGTACACAAACATATACATAAATACATATATATATATATATATTAGACACACAATGTATACATATATATATATTTATATGTACTTATATACACACACACACACACACACACACACACACACACACACACACACACACCTATATAATGTTTTTACTTAAAATAGTAGGTAAACTGATCTGAGTGAAACCTTTTTTTCTGTAATGTCTTAAATCTCAAGCAGAGACAATATTATGTGTTTATCTTTAAGTATATATAAATGTAATGCAGGGTATATGCATTCAGAAAGTACCAGAATATGAACAGTTCACTTTATGTAAAGACAAACAGTACTTCAAAGTCCGGTTGGCAGGCACACAGAATTCATTAATCAGAAGATAAATATAAAGGTAAACATAGCATGGCCTTTTTTAATTTGATATAATTACATATAAATATATGTAAAATACAGAGATCTGACTGCAATTGATAAAGTGCAGCAAAGACTACACAGAAATTCTGTAAACAGATGCAGATGACCAGATGTTAATTTTCTGCATCAGGGACGGAGGTCGAAGGGTAGTCAGAAACAATTACAGTGGGACCAATGGGATTTGCATCAAACCTTAATTATGATTTTAGCTATCTAAAAACTCTTCAAGGTTACAGTCCTGAGAGAGATGCAGTTCAGTTGTGAAAGACCTCTAGCTGATGGAGGCTTTCCAAATTCACATGTTCACTATACTGTCAGACAAGAGAAGACTGTCCATTGGCCTCATAAAATAAGCCGGACTACAGTACAGGAAAATGAAATTAAAATGGCTGCTGGACAGTATGGCAGCTTCACAACTGAACAAAATCAAAAATTACATATTCAAAACAGGTAGTGGTTACCCAAACAGACTACTTGAAGCTAGACACACTGACGTTGTTGGGAGAGTCAAAAAATAGCTGCCTATAAGCATGCTTGGACCAGTTAACAGCTGTTTGCTCTCACTGACGAAACTGAGAAGTGAGTCAGGAAATGAAAGCATATAACTATGCACTCAATTCCAGCATAATCCAGGTTACAGACACGTAAACAAGCACTCACAATTTACATTCTTAAGCCTAAACATGTAATGCAAAAAATATACAACAAACATGTTTCAGTTTAAAAAAGTACAAATTAATAGTAAAACTTTCACTACAACAGGCTTTCCAGACTGAAAAAGTAACCTGCACACCTTAAATATGTTAACAGGCAGTGAAACCACACTAAAAGCAGTTGCCTACTGATTTAAATAGATGAAAACAATGTGGGTAAAATGCACAATTAAAAGCAGTGTATAGTAAAAACTTAAATGAAATATGCAATAAAAATCCAAAAAAGGAATACAATACAGAATGCATAAAATCAATTAAATCATCTGTTTTAAAAACATATGCAGTACTGAATTTCTCATCAAGTCTTGGTGGTTTATGAAACTGCCCCACACGGTATTTTGGACACTTTTATTAAAAGGATGAAATTAATGCTACTGACTAGTGCTCAAAGGAACGTGTCTGGCCAAGATAAAGAAATATGTTTTTTTTTTTTTTTTTTTTTTTTATCATATCTTGACAGTCTATGCTGTATTATCACATTAGAACCCCTCTGTTTCACATATTTTATACTAAAAAAAAAAAAAAAAAAAAAAATAGGTTTATAGGCAAGTACTAGGCTAGCCGCCCCTGTGTTAAACTTTAAACCTAGCCAATTTCCCTTTTTATGTTTGAACCAGCCTATCCCATTTGATTAGAAATGGATCCTACCCATCCCATGGTCGATAATTATAGATTATCCCTAATAAGAATAACTAGGATGACACCATAGATAATTTGAGGGGACACTTGCAAGGGGAAAAAAAGCATTTATGAGCTGCCTCTATTCACAAGTAGTACAGGGTGGAGTCCGGTGGTAAATTTTCTCTTTTCCACCACAGATCCAAGTTGTGCTTGAATATGGACAGGGATGAACTTTGTTTTATATGGAATAGAAGTATGTTCCAGAGTAGTAGTATCCTCTGTGTGATAACCCTACCGCCCCCCGCCCCCACCACCACCACCAAACATTTCTGTTGTAGTTGCAAATGTTGCAGAGTAATTCTGATGCCAAAATCAGAAAGTGCCACCACAGCTCGTTTATCCTAGCCCTATGTTTTGTCCCAGAGTGTAGTCTGTTTCTCTGTAAAACATGTCAGGGACAGTAAATCAGGCATTTTCTGCATTTAATTATAACGAGAATGCTGTGAGCCACTGTGTTTTTCTCTGGAAACAGGAGTACTTTTTTCAATGAAATACTCTGATCTGCACAAACTATAAGCTGCTGAAAGCCTTTACAGATTTTTTTTTAATTTTCTTCCATTAAAAAGCGGCAAATAGTAGGGTATTAAGTATTTAAAGTTGTAATCCTTAAAATACTTTGCAGACCCTGCCTCACATTCTTGCTTAAGTACAAAAGTTGTCAAGCCAGTCTAGGTCTCCTGTGACAGACATATGTTGTTTCCAAATGCTAGTTAAAATACAAAAGCTACTTGTTTTTCCATACACCTCTTTCATATTCTGTTTACGTGGATAAAAAGCAAATACACTTCACTTGTCAAAAACACATAATTATGTTCATAAGGTGTTATAGAAATTCATTCATGTTCTTCACATAAATAACACATTTTTGGAAAACAAAACAGGCTTTACAGTACAAAGGCAAATCAGTAGTGACAGCCACAGACAGTATTGCTGTCTATCCTAGGGCGACAGCCACAGACAGTATTGCTGACTATCCTAGGGTGACAGCCACAGACGGTATTGCTGTCTATCCTAGGGCGACAGCCACAGACGGTACTGCTGTCTATCCTAGGGCGACAGCCACAGACGGTACTGCTGTCTATCCTAGGGTGACAGCCACAGATGGTACTGCTGTCTTTCCTAGGGCGACAGCCACAGACGGTATTGCTGTCCATGCTAGGATGACAGCCACAGTCGGTATTGCTGTCCATGCTAGGGTGACAGCCACAAACGTTATTCACACAGATGGAATGCTGAAAGTATTAAAAGAGGAATTCCCAACACCTACCCACTGTAGAAGGCCTCCAAAGTCAAATCAAGCAGGTTCCTAATGGTTTCTGACAAGACTCACGACCTGCAAAAACTACAAGCACTGTTGGCGACTCCCTGCTGGTGAGGAAAATCTGTGAGTTACTTAAACTGAAAGAGCCGACTTCTGTTTTAACCTGTTCCATTTCATTTTCTGTTTTGAGAAATCTGCTTGGTCTGGTATTTTTGTTCTATGTAACAGACTACATTTAAACTACCCAGGCTGCACATTTCACATGCTTTTTTTTCCCACTGGTTAATTTGCTTCTTGAGTGGTACTTATCAGAAAAGACAAGGCCACAGATATATGACTCTAGGCCTGCAAAAACTACAATCACTATTGGTGACTCCCTGCTGATTATTATTCCCCCATCCTCCCATTTCTTGATCTACTTTTTAAACTTGGTGATTTTTAAGTTGCCTTCCTAACTATAAATTCAGCTTTATAAGTTCCTCCCTTTCTACACTGCTGCTGCTATCTTGAATTATGTTTTTGTGTTTATTTTGAAAAAAAAAAGTGCATTTTGCCTCTCTGTCTGTTCTGATTTACTTGCTTTGAATTAAATTATCTAGTTAACTGTTGAATAAAGTAGCATATTTTACACTCTAGCAAGTTCTTTTCTGTGTTTTTTTTCATCACTAGGACATAGGATTTTATATCTAGTGGCAGTGGGTGGTAGCCTGGTTTGTAATAGTTGGAAAACACACTAGAGAAGCCTGTATGTAGTTGTTTTACTGACTGGAGAGCTTATTAATCAGCTTAGCTTGCATTTTAGTGCCGTTATAAATTCTGTAAAACTTACTGGTTCTTGGCTTATTTCTACAATGCAAAGTACTTTTACTGAATAACCACACTTTTATAAGCTGTTTAAAAGGTTCACTGCTGTTATCCTGAATTACTTATAGCCCTTCCTTAACTTTAAAATCTGTTTGTGGTAGCATTTCGCTCCGGACACTCAGGAGGACTGGGATTATTCATCTAGTGGCAGTAGGTATTTACCTGGTGTATACGAGTTGGGAAGTGCACAAAAGGGCTCTAAGTGTAGTCATTTTAATGGCCAAAGGGCTCAGTAATGACGTTTTCTGTATTTCCAATTCTTCTCCTCCTTCTTCTTTTGGCTTTTTCCCAGTTAGGAGTCACCACAGCGGATCACCTGTTCGCTCATGATTGGCAGTGGAGTTTTACAGTGTCGAGTTGCCAGCCCAGCACCCAACCTTCCACAGAAGGCACACACACATGCACACACTCATGCCTAGGGCCAATTTAGTGTGTCCAATCCACCTACAGCATGTCTTTGGGATGTGGGAGGAAACCAGAGCACCCCGAGGAAACCCACGCGACCACAGGGAGGACATGCAGACTCGGCACAGAAGGCACCCCAGCTGAGGATCAAACCAGAGAACATCTTTCTGTGAGGTGGCAACGCTAACCGCTGCACCACTGTGGCTGCCCACATTTTCTGCATTTCTAATGCTGGTATAAAATTGGCACATTTGCACAGAGCAGCTCGCTGTGCCAGTGCCTTATAGAGACAGAAACATCTGAAAGTGCATTAGAACTGCCCATAAAGCAGTATCCTGTAAAGCAGTAAATAGAGAGCAAATACCTTGCACGCTGACAAGCTCAGAGCAGCTAGTTGCAAAATAAGTGGCAATACTCTTAAATTTAGTACTTTATAGCCTAGTCTGCCTCCCAACCCCCCACAAAAAAAGTACTCTTAATAGCCATCTGTTAACTATTGTACATCACACCCTTGTAGCTAACCAGTTAGGGACTGGACAACATGGACATGCAATTTCCCAATTTCTCTGCAGCCAGCCTGGTGGATATGGGTATCTTAAGACAATGTAGCAATTGTTTCATTTTTACGGACAATCTTTACAAGGCAAATACAGTATGAGAGAGGTGAGTGTACATACACAATGTCAGTATAGGCTAAACTCTTGCATAAAAGTACACATGAGGTTATCAAAACCACACACACAGCACTCCCAACACACTGCACACAACAGAGACACACAGACCACGACATGGTGAGGTACTTACACCCATCAGCAAAGATTATCCTCAGCAAACCCAAAAGCACTCAACAAAATGTATTATTTATTTTAATTTACTTATTTTGTTTACCAGGTAATGTCCGACTGGGCATGAGGCCCATTTTCAGTGGAGGCCCGGGGAGAAAATCTCCATACATAAAATATACAGTATTAAACAATCAAACTGAACACTTATTAATCAAAAATGTACAAAGTAAGTCAGTAAAGAAATTAGTTATATAACAATAATTAGCAAATACTTAAATGTAACAAAAAATGGCAGTGATTAAAAACTGGCTGCATGAGTTAATAGTGAGAAAAGGGTGATACAGTAATTGCAAGACCGAGAAATGCAGTCTACATAACAGTTAAAGACAAAGCAGTATGTATGTATGTATTGATAACTGAAACCAAGTGTAGAAACAAGATGGCCTTCAGCAGTTAATAGTTGTAGTTGTGAGAATGAGCTAGTTTAGAGTAATGTAAGGATGTAGTAGGTAGTTTAACCAGGAGTATGGCAGGAACACAGCCAGTGTTTTGCTAGATGTTCCTTAAGGAGGTTTTTAAACTCATGAATGCTGGGGATTTTAATCATACATTGAAGAAGAGTGTTCCACAGTTTGGCAATTTTATGGGAAAACAGGGTGGTGCCCTGTGTGTTGTGGGCTTGGGTAATCTTTAACAATAGTTTGAGGATCTTAGTGCTCTGGGATTGTTGTTCGGTTGGACTAGATTGACGAGTGCCGGGCAGTTGTTAGGTTTGTGAATTATATTATGGGCTATGGACAGTTGGTCAAATATTAGAAGGTTTGGTAGTTCTAACCATTTAAGTTGGGAGAGTACAGAGCAGTAGTGGGTTCTGTAAGGATAGCCTGTGGCAAACATGCCGATTTTGTTGTAGCATGACTCCAGATTATTTAGGTCAGATTCACGAATGTTTGTAAATACTAGGGAGCCACAGAGGAGGGCGGAGATTAGATGTGGGCAGGCAGTGGCTAGTCTGACATTGTCTGTAAAGGTAAGGTTTAATTCTGTAAAGGATGCCAAGTTTGGAGTGGACTTTTTGATGGTGAGGGAGATGAGGGTGTCAAACCTTACATTATCATCGATTGTGACACATAGAAGTTTGGCTTGGCTTGGCTTGTGGGATCTATTTTGGTTCCGTTTGTGGAAAGAATAGAAAGTGGAGTCAGACATGTTTTGGGTTTATTATAATTGAAGACAAACAACTTGGTTTTGTTGGGGTTAAGTATGAGTTGATGGCTAGTGAGGTAGTTTTCTATGTCCTGGAAAGATTTTTGCTTGTAGATCCTGGGGGGTGGGGCTGTGCAGATTAATGTAAAGTTGTCGGTGTATTGGACTATAGAGGCTAGTTGGGTTGAAGAGCGGAGGTTGTTAGTAAAAATTGTAAAAAGAAGGGGGCCAAGTATGCATTCCTGAGTTACACCAACAGTGATGGGCAGAAGGGGGGGGGGACACGGTGTTCTCCCATTTGGTGGCTTGCTGATGGTTAGAGAGATAAGTATGGAACCAGGACAAGGCTGTTGTGTTGAGGCCATGGGATGACAGTTTATTTAGTAGGATTTGGTGGGAGACTGTGTCAAAGGCTTTTGACATGTCAAGGAATATGGAGGAGACCATTTGGCCTCTGTTTATAAGATCTTGAGTGGCATTTGTGAAAAAGATAGCAGGACAATACTGGTACTATGTTTTGTCCTAAAGCCATGTTGTGTGGGGGAGAGGAGTTTGTGATTAAGGAGGTGGGCAAACAGATGGGAGTGAATGCATTTTTATAAGATTTTGGCTAGAGGGGAGAGTAAGGCTATGGGATGGCAGTTAGATGCTTAGAGGGTCACCTTTGTGTAGGGGAATGATGTGGGATATTTTCCATAGATGGGGTACATATTGCTCAGAAACAGAATGATTGATTAGGACTGGTATGTCATAGGCGATTGAGGGGGCAGCAATTTTAAGGAATTCATGAGGTAATTTATCAGCTGCTAGACAGCATGGTTTGAGATTGGAAAGGAGAGATTTTATGTAGTTTGTTTGGACTGGGGTGAAAGAGAAGGGGTGGGGGAGTCGGAAGAGGGAAGGGGAACAGTGAGAAATTGATCAGTCAGCTTACCAAGAAGAGATGAAATTAAGATAATGAAGTGAGTATTAAATTGTGTAGCTATTGGGTCTGAAACCTTGGAGTTGGTGGGGGGTATAGCCTGGGTTGAGAAGTTTGTTAATATTTTGCCAAAATTTTCTGGGGTTAAATTGGTGGGTTTGCTGATCTGAAAGGAAATAGTTTTGCTCGTCTATTTTTATCCGTCTCTTAGTTTGGTTATATAACTGTTGATATGCTGTGGTCTATTTTATTTTTGGTAGTATGGTAAGTGGACCATGCCCTGTCTCTTTGCTTCAGCAGTGCTAGGGTATCTTTGGACAGCCAAGGTATGTGTCTAGTTTTTGCTCTTATTTTTCTTGTGGGTGCTAGATTGTTGAGTATTTTAAGAAAGGTATTGTTGAAGTAAAGGACTGCCTGATCAAGTGGGAGGTTTCTAAAAGGTGACCAGTTACTTTGCTGAAGAAGGTGGTTGAAAGTGGAGGGGAAAAGGTTTTTTTTTTGCTCCTGATAAATTTATATATTGTGTTGGTTTGTGTCCGAGCTCGTTTTCTGTACAGGAAGGTAGGTAAGTGGTCACTGAGGGAGTCTGAGGGAGTCTGGAAGGCAGCCTGCTAAATAACCTAGATTTGGTTTGGGTTTGTTAGCCAGTATCCGATCTAGTGTGAACTGCTTTTTAAAATGTTTATCTAGCTGGGTCGAACAGGATATGGTTTGAGTGAAATTGATGAGATTTTGGAAATTGGAGGGGCTGTTGGTGTTGCAGGAATGGCAATCTAGGTTAAAAATCACCCTGGATAATGGTCTCCTGGCTGAAATTAGTTGATGCCCAGGCGAGACAATTCTCAATTATGGGTAAATTGTTCCCCAAGGGGGAGATGGGTGGTTATAATGGATTTGTTAGGGTTTATTACTAGGCATGTTGTTAGGAATTCGGAGTTGGGTAGGTCAGAAGGGGCACAGTTTAATAGTTCCAGTTTGAGTGCGTCTTTATACATAATAGTGACACCACCACCACTTTTGTTTGGTCTGTCTAATCTAATTATATCGGTTTGCAATAATTTCCTTGTCTTTAATGTGGGGCTTTAGCCAGGTTTCGGTTATTGCTGCAATGTCAGGCAAGTAGGAGTTAAGGGTTGCATGGAATTCAGTGATTTTATTTACGATATTACAGAGGTTAAAGTACATAAAGACTAGATCTGAGTTGTTGGTCTTTGGAAGTGGGGGAAGGGGGTGGTAGTAGTATGTTGGGGAGAGATTGGTGGAGGGTTGGGTGAGGAAACGGTTGGGTAATGAGGGGTGGGTGAGAGGGCCTGGGTGGGGTGGATGTCAGCCTGGAGTTTAATTTGTGTTATATTGTATAGAGTGCATTGTCTGAATTTACTGGTAGGTTTTACATATTTGTGAGTTGAAGGGTAAGTCTTACGTGTGGGTAAATGTTTGAAAGGTAGGAGGAGAAAGGTAGCTGTGTTGTAGAGCTGTGAGCCAATGGCTGCATATGTGTGTGGCTGTTGGAGGAGGATAGAGGGAGATTAGGTGACTGAAGGTGAATGATGGTGCATGAGTGGAGGGATGTTGAGCTAAGCAAGAGGTATAGGTCGGTGGAGTAGACAGAATTGTCTAGCAAGGAACTGAGGTGGGACAAAATGAATGGTTGAAAATGGTGTGGTGTGGAGATGAAAGGAAGGGGAGGGGATTGCGGCAGGAGTTGTATTGGCTGGAGTTATAAGGTGGTGTGTTTTATTGGGTACAAATCTAGGGAAAGAGGGGGTGGATGGGAATGGGGTAAGGGAGCAAAGTGAGCCCGGAGCAAAGCGGAGGGCGAACAGAGCGGGATGTGGGATGCACTGGCCTGCAAGCAACCGTGAATCTCAGAGACAAAACAGAGGAAAAAAAAAAAGAAAAACATCTCCACAGGCACTGCTAAATTTACAGGCAATAATATATGTTAGTATAAGTATAATCAAAACTCCAGATACCAAAATAGGGTGACCGGAGAATAATGTAATAAATGCTTCAGATAAAAAATGATAACTTATTCTAGCATTTTAAAATGTTTTATTAAATGTGTCTGTATAGACTTAAATTTTTAATGACTATGCTGCTAATTGTCTGTGATTGGTTAGTTATAGTATTTAAATAAGTAGTTACATCGTGTTTTTGTAGTCTGAAGAAGTGGTCAGGTGAACCGCAAAAGCGCTTACTAGCTAATAAATATTTGATAATATATGTGCCATTGGATTTTCATATTTTCATATCTCTAGAACCATAGGGGTTATGAAAGAAATATAAATGGCAAACTCTTCGACACAAACCATTTTTCTAGTAGTAGTACCTTTTAGTTTCTAGGACTTAAACCAAATTTTATAAGCCACAGTACATTTGTAATATTTTGTAAAGAACTTACAATATCTTAGTAACCACTCAAGTTATATACAACAAAATTTGGATTCTAGTCACAAGCTCCTCCATCTACCTATAATGCACCTCACCATCCCCAACTCCTCAGATCAAGTTTGCTGCCTCATTGGCCAGCAGATTATAGAAACAGAAAAGACCGAAGGAGGAATAGAGGCCTAAACCTGAAACACGAGTATTCCAAAACTCATCCAACAATCCTTTTAGGAGTGACAAGGCTGGGGGATGGAGAGAGGGTGAGGAAGAATGAAAAATGGACAACACAGATGCCAAGTTATGGCATGTACACAACTTCTAAATCTGATTCTGTCCTTTTCATTTTTCCTCACTGATGGGTCAGAGGCCCCAACTATGTAACTCCTGGGAGGCTCTCAAAGGAGGACTTGCCAGAACACTGTCAAGCCAAAGAAAGTCCTGCACCTGCAGACAATGTCTAATTTGTAATGTGTAACAAAGGTACAAGTCTTTGACCAAGTGGTTACAGCTCAGATATCATCAATGCAAATTCCAGAGGAAAAGGCAGATGAAGTAGCCATAGCTCTGGAGGAGTGGGCTCTAGGAGTTCTAAGCAACTCCAAACCTTTCAGAGAGTATATCAGAGAAATGCAATCAGTAATCCATTTGGCCAAGGTATGTTTGGAAACCGCTTGACCTACGTGGTTAGGGGAAAAGATACAAACAAATGACCACACTCTTCCTGTACAATTTTGTTCAATGAAGACAGAAACATAGTTGTCTATGAACATCAAGAAGATGCATCATATATTTGCCTTTATTGCTATAACTCAAAGAAAATTGGCAACTGCATGACTTGATCAAGGTTAGTCTCCATAGACACTTTAGGAAAAAAAGAGGGACTAGTTCGTAGAGATACCCTATCTTTACGGAAAATTGTGTGAGGAGGCCCAGCCGACATGCCCTGAAGTTCAGAGATTCTTTTGGATGAAGTAGTAGCTACCAAAAAGATGGTTTTCCATGAAAGAACCTTCATATCGCAATTGTCAGCTGGTTTAAAGGGTTTCAGAGTCAACCCCTGGAGAAGCACCGTGAGGTCTCAGGAAGGAGTAGGATCTTTAATGGGTGGTCTAAGAAGGGAGATGTGTTTCATAAAAGCCTTACATAACCTGGAAGCTGATGGAAAGATTAGTTTCCTGCATGAAAATTGAACATTGCAGCTAGTTGAAGTTTAATGGTGGAAAACTAGCCCCTTCTTTAAAAAGAGTACTGACGAAGAGAAGGATGGCTGAAGTAGGTGCTGAAAAAAAAAAGGGTCAATGTTCTCTTTAGAAGCCCATATGGAAAATCTTTTCCATTTGCTTTTGTAGACCTTCCTGGCGGAAGGCTTCTGGGAAGTCAAAATCATGTTATGGACTGGGGAAGTGAGCCTGGACCGTCTTACTGTCACTGGAAATGGGGAACCATGTGGTCAGCTTGAGGAAGTGGAGATTGGGATGTTGAAATTCCGAGGGGGGAGACAGGAGGTCCTGATTGGGCTCCAGTATCCATGGAGACTATCTGAGGCGAGACCAGAGAAAGGGAACCACACCTGTCAAAGCCAAAGGGGGGGGGCAATGAGTACGACTGCACTCTTTAGCATGCCTGCTTTCTCTAAAAACCTTGAGATCAAAAGAAGAGGGGGATAAGCATAGAGGAGACCCAGTGGCCAGTCATGAATCAGAGCATCCCTCTGCGACTCCCCTGGGGGGGGGGATCACAGCCAAGTACTTGCTGCATTTGTTGTTGAAGGGAGAGGACAAATAGGTCACAGCAAGGTTGGCCCCACCAGCTAAAATAATGTTCACTTCTGATTGACTGAGGGACCACTTGTGACAGATCAGAAAGAACCAGCTGAGTTTTTCTGGCAGCATGTTGGTTTTCCATGGTATGTACATTGCAGTTAGAAAGCAGTCTAAAGAGACAGCCCATTCCCAGACCCTCACTGGCCTCTCTGCACAATGGATAGGAGCAGGTACCTCCTTGTTTATTGATGTGCCAGACTACTGACATGTTGTCCATATGGATAGCAACAGTCCCCAGAGAGAGAATGTCCTGAAAGGCTTGTAACGTTAAAATGACTGCTCTCATCTCCAGGACACTGATGTACTACTTGGTCTCTGAAGGGTACCACGTGCCTCGGACTATCTTCCCCTTGTAATGTCCCACCCCACCCCAGCTGGGAAGCATCTGTGGCTGTGGGGGGAGGACAGAATAATAGCTGCTGACATTGACCCAACAGCCTGTAACATTGATCTTGCAGAAAGGGAAGGAAGGGAACAACAAGTCCCACACCTGATTCCTCAGGTGTGATGCGGCGAAGTAATGAAGCCACTGAGTTCTTAGTATCCAGTCAAGTTCCTATGAATTTTAGGTTCCGTAAAGGAGTCAGGTTGGATTTGGCAATACTTATTGTGCTGCTCAAGGAGTTGGATATCTGAATCAAGTAATTTCTGGCATGTAGAAGTTGATGCCTTGTTGGGGAGTGAGGAACCAATTGTCTAGACAGGGAAACACCTGGGATCCTCTGAGCCTCCGGTGAGCTGCTAGGACTGCCATGCATTTGTTTAACACCTGGGGGGCTGTGCTGAGCCCAAAGGGCAGTGCTCTGAATTGGTAATGATTGGCTCCCAGCTGAAAGTGCAGGTGTCTCCTGCAGTGCCCGTCTATTTTGATGTGATAGTACACATCCTGGAGATCTATACAGCACATCCAATTGTCCTTGTGTAGAAGATGCTGGATGGACTGGACTGCATCCATTAGGAACCTTGACTTCTTTACATAAAGATTCAGACTGCTTAGCTCTAGAATTGGTCTTAGGACTGATGTTTTTCTTTGGCACCAAACAGAAGTGGGCGCAAGCTGCAAATCCTACGTCTCTGGTTGCAACCTTTTGGATGATTCTCATATGTAGCAGCTTTTGAACTTCTTGAGCTACATACTCCCTCTGATAGGGTGGAATGTCAGAGAGATTTCTCCTCGTTTTCGTAGGTGGAAGGGAAAAGGGTAAGTAATAACCCCTGGATATTATACTTGGCATCCAGGCATTGTTTGTAAGGTTCATCCAGGCATCTAGATGCAGGGAAACATGACCCCTGATTGCCTTCAAAGATGGACAACCAGGCAGCACTTCAGGAGTACTGACAGGGCCTCTCAGAGAAAGTCTCCGAAACCCTGGTTCTGTGGGCCCCCTCTGCCTCTGGGCAATGTCTATCATTGAAACTCCTCCTCCTCCTCCTCTGCCTCTGGGGGAGGATTCCCTGCATGGATCCTGAAAAGCCCCCCCCCCCCACAAGACATTTGAAACCAAGTTTTATTCCCTTCTCGCTTGTTTCTGGTTAGGGTACTCTAAGGCATAGAAAACTTGATTCCCACAGCAGATTGGGTCTTTCCTTCCTGCTCGCTGCAGGTAAGTGTTTTTTTTACTGATTGTCCAAACAAGGAGCAGCCACTAAAGGGCATTAACAAAGGGCACATTAAAGGGTTCTGCAAGTAGCATAGCCTCAACCACACATGTCTCCTTATGGCTAGGCCTGAACCGGCTGTTTGTGAGGTACCTCCCACTGTATGGGGGATCAACCTCATCAAGGAACTGGCAACGGATGAATAGAGTAGCCAGTTGGGGAGAGACATTTTAAAGGTCCTCCAATAACATGGTCTCGGCAAGAGAGTTTGATAGTCCCTTGATCAAATATCTTTGCAATCAGATAAAGTGTGCCAAATTATTTCAAGACCTAAGCATGAAAGTGGCTGAGGCATAGATGTGCTTTCCAAATCTGTCCCATCAGTCTGGACTCCCTGTTGGGTGGATGGACAGAGAAGCTCTGCTAGCTTCCTTTTGGTGACTGCTGCCACAACAATGGCATCAACTGGGACACCCTTGTACCAATGTGTTCTATCAGACTGTGACTAGAAATGTATCCTGACACTTGGGAATGGGCACAACAATGTCCAGTTCCTTCCAGGCCACTCAGGAAACTAGGTCAGCAAGTTCATCTACTGGGTGGGGGGGGGTAGCGTAGATGGGCCCACCATGAAAGCCTCCAAAAACATTGACTCTTCAGAAGGTGGAGGTTAGGCAGGCCTCACATTTCTGTCTAAGGATGTCCAGGACGTCTCCGAAAAGGTGGCGATCAAGAGAATTCTTCTCCTTCAAAGTCAGTGTCTTCAGTGCAGGATTCCACTGGGGAGTCTATGCATTTCTTTTTACACTTCTTTTGTGGAACCTCCTCTGTGCGGTGCTCAGGGGACGTATTGAAAGGAGGAATTCCTCAGGCAGGACGGGCTCAGTGCACAGATCCGATGAAGGAAGAAGGGGAGGATCTGAGAATTGAGAAAGACGGACCTCTATGTAAACAGAAGGCCCTTTCGATAACCTGGAAAGCTGACAGACCCAGAAGACCCCTCCAGTCTCTCTCAGAGCCAATGCGGCCGAGAAGGAAAGGACTGGGGCAACCTTGGACCCTCAGCTTGCAGAGAGAATCACACCAGAGCTGTTTAGGGCAGAGGCATCCAAAGGAGGGGATGGATTAGACATAATCGAAGCAGACCTCCAACACCCCCCCCACCACCACCACCATCACAGATGAGAGATCCACTCTTATCTGATGAAATAGGAGTAGGTCTGATCAGAGGGAAAAGGTCAGACTCAAGAAAAGGGGCTTCCTTGGATCCAGTGTCAACTCTTTCAGGTATTCCTGGGACTCCAACCACAGGTCAGTGCGGAGGAGGAGTGTGAAAGGTCTAGGTTGGTGCACTCACAGATCACAGAAAGGATGAAATCAGTAAGACCCCCATGTGGATCTCAGCTTTGAGGAATCTCTGCATCACTCTGTCCATATCGCCTCTGTCAAGCTCCTACAAGATCTGGAGGAGGAGGTAGTAGGTCCTGAATGCGCTGAGGGTGTATGAAATAGCTTGGGTGGCAGTGATGGTGAAACTGTCACTATTAAACTCTCTGGAGTTCTGCTCCTAGCTGTCTGATCCAAGGGCCTATGATCCAAATACTGGAGCCAAAAGAGAACAACTAATAATTGTGATAACCCCCGTCAGATCCAAAGGTCTCTGGGAAATCAAGAATTCACCCCTGTTCTGGCACCCATGTCTCTGATGGACAGAATCAGTCAGTAAATCATGTCATAACCAGCAATCACCCCTATACAAAAGTCTAAAACATATAATTTGTGGGACACATTTGGGTTGCATGGCTAGGCTTATAAAGGCTCTAGTGGTCATTAGCCTAGTATACACCTAAGAGCCTAATAATCATCCTCCGCACAAAGCTTTCATTTAAGCAAAGTCTGGTGACATGTGCCTGCCCTGTGCAGAAATGTGGCTGTCACATATCTTTTGGGGGGGGGGAGTAGGCCTTGCACAAGAAGGACCACTTACCAAATAGGCCACTGTCATCTCAATTAACCTTTAGATTATACTGTGAAAGCCAGTTAGCTCCTATCCCTGGCATCTTGTGCTCATTCAGTAAATGAAAGACAATCTGTCCTACTTTGTGCCTCCTTACCAATTGCTGTGCACTAGCTACAAACGGATTCCTTTCTGTAATAAATGGCCTGAGTGTAGGAAGCCCGCGATACTCCCTATACCTCCCAAAACAACTTTACTACTTTCACAGAAACACTCACGTGTCTATTCATCCATTTCCAAATTCCAACAAACATTTAGCATCATTCCCCAACAAAACTTTTTTCCTGCCTATACTGCTTTGCACTGTATCCACGCCAACTCAGACCCCCCCCCCCAATACAACCTGCAAGTCATACATGATCAAAACTCCCTCTTCCACTTATCCCTGCAATCTTCTCTCATGAACTGCAATCTGAATAATATTCATCTCTCATCACTTCCCCTTTACATCTCAGCTGTCCCTTTATCTCTCTATACTGCTTACACTCCTCTATCCTCTCTCTCTACATTTCATATATAATTAAATCCAAACTTTTTGCTTTACTATCATTCCTTACTCATACGCATTCCACACTGTTAACTGACCCCAAACCACATAAATTCATCCTCGTTCATATTAATAATTCTCCATAACTATGCTCAAAAACCCATACATCTCAAAATCACCTATAAGCCTATAGACTAAATGCCACCGGATACTACTTTCACCTTCTACTTTGCCCAAATAAACCCTCCCTCCTTCCAAATCAAAACGACATCCTCATTTTCTACCCTTCAAACTCATCTACTTCTTACATTTCAGAAGCGGGTTTCTCCTACGATTCCTTATACTAGTACCTCTTCTACCTGTACACGTAACATCCTGCCAATATCCATTACTCACAATTCCAACAAAATTCTTATATTATGTCCCCTAAGCAAAACATTTCTGAACCTCATCTTCCAATCACACTCTTTCTGTATCAGCACTCATATATCCTACCATTCAAGTACAATTATTCAAAGCAGCAGCCATTTACTCAAATTGGTTCTAAACATAACATCAAGCAAAATACTTCTACCTGTACCATACCTCTATAGACATAAAACAGTGGGGACATCCACCAAAACCGAGGCTCATCTCATATATTCAGGCATCAGACTGCATACCCCCATCAGCTCCTTTACCACTACAACCTTACCCACAGTCCCACCCTGGCCATCATATATATAATACCCACTTACAAAGTATTTAATAAATTCCCTGAATTGCATGCGTGGATAGGGATACAAACTCCAGTTACAGTTGTCACAGAAACTTGTCTCCACTAGGAAAGAAAAGAAAAGAAAAAAGTTTCCTGCCAGGCTATAACATTATCAGAACAGACACAGCCAACAAAAAAGCTGGTGACATTGCCATTTTCTACAAAAATACACTAGATATCTTCCTATTGCCCTTTGCCAACTTTTACCAACACGGAAATCCTACTAACCATGCTAAAACTAACACTCACAAGATATTCACAATTATGGGTGTATACATACTACCACATAATGCTAAAACACTGGAAGATATTCTCTTCTGGGTCTATATCAGCTTATCAAAAGCTGATAACATCGAAAGCGAGCTGATCGACCACAAAAGGTCGAACAACCAAATAACAGACACAGAACAGAGAATTTTTTCCAAGGGAAACAAATCGTTGTTCAGCAAAAAACACAACATAAAGTGGGGGGCTGTGCTCCCCACACCCCCTACTTAAATATACCAACTCCAAGACTGCACCACAGTGGAGGAAATGGCAAACTCCCGACAATGGCCCAGTGATTTTTTTCCCCGGTGGGGGGGGGATCTCTGTTCCGTGTCTTCGCTATTTTGGTTGTTCAACCTTTAGAGATCGATCAACTAGCGTTCGATGTTATCGGCTTTCGATAAGCTGATATAGACCCTTCTCTTCTGGGCCTCCTCAAACATCCCTCATGAAACTATAGCCATTAATACAGAGTGGCAAACTATACAATTTGAAAATCCAGCCAGTAATATACATCTCTACAAGTTCACCCAACTTATAACCACACCAACTAGATATAACAAAGTTATAGGTAGATAAATCAACCCTCAATTAGATCCCGACATTCTCGCCACATTAAAATATCATCCCATGGAACTGTGAGACTGACTAAGTGATCACTTATCAATCAATATCATAAAGCACCAAAGCAAAAGGCCCCAAAACACATCTTTACAACCTGGTAAGAAAACTTCCTACTTTTCATGAAGACAGTTCTAATACACTACAACACATTAACTGGGAGTCACTAAAGACTCTCCACACACAAGCTCTCCTCACAATAAAAAGAGGCAAAGCCAACCCTACCCCATGGTTATCCTTAGCAACTAAAAATTCATGTAACAAAGACAAAGCATGAAAGGTCTGGACAAAAAAAAAAGAAGTTATGTACTCACCATAACGTTCCATATGAGTAGTTATACTTCATTTTTCTGCAACCTGTGGGTATTCAGATCCATATCAGATCAGAGCTGGCAACTTTTCAAGAATCTGCTTCAAGCTCCAAGCTCCTCCCCCTTACCCATAACCCATCAACATCTCCTACCTTCCCTCAGATCATGTTTGCCACTACTCAACTAATCAGCAACTCAATTTTATAACAAACCTAGAACAGGTTTGGGGGAAGGAGGGTGGGACAGTTGCAGAAAAATGAAGTATAACTACTCAGATGGAACATTATGGTGAGTACATAATATGAAGGTAACTACTTCAGATAAAGAAGTTATCTGCAACCAGTGGGACAGTCCCAGCTACTAAAACTCTTGGGAGGCTCTCATGAAAGGATATTTCTGAGCACTGCAGAGCCGAAGGATGCTCTCCCTCTGGAGATTATCATCAAATCCAACTTCTAATGAGAAATTAAGTTATGTGACCTTTCCCAAGATGCTGCCGCACAAATGTCATCCAGTGAAACCCTAGACCAAAAAGCAGCAGAAGTCACCATAGTTCTGGCAGAATTAGCTTGAACAGGATCAGGCAGGGACAGACCTTTGTCTTCATAAATTTGCAAGATACATTGTGCAATCCATCTGGCTAAGGAAACCTTGGAGATGGCTTTGCCTAGAAAGTGTTTAGAGAAGGACATGAATAACTGGTCAAACTTCCGAAAGGGCTTTGTTCTGTGTAAATAAAAACAAAGCTGTCTATGAACATCTAGCAAATGCAGCTTATATTCACCCTTGTTTTGAAAATTTTGAAAGAAAACAGGCAGATTAATTGTTTGATTAATATTTGATTCAGAAGCTACATTTGGTAAGAAGGAAGAAGGAAGGGTTCATGCAGAGCGAGACCCTGTCCTTATGGAAGATCAAGTAAAGGGGCACGGCAGACAAAGCTTAAATCTCAGAAACCCTCCTAGCCGACGTAATGGCCACTAGGAAGGTTGTCTTCCAGGATAAGAAAGTACAGTTATATACACTTACCATAAATATAGATATTCAAGTGTATTCACTGTTGCGGTCATTACATTTGGGTAATCTGCTGGCAGGTTGCCCTCAGTCGGCCTGAATAACAAAGTCTTGGGTCCTGCGTCGGTTGCTGTCTCTTCTTCCATGCCGTCAGGGGTATAAAACATGCAGCTGACGCCATTTTAATCAGTTTTTCTTGCCTCAGATGTCAGGTGCCCCCCAAATGGGAAGCAAAAAATTATATATATGCATGTAATTTAAAACACAACTAAAAGCAAATACACCAAAAAGGCTTTTGAGCATAGTAAAGGAAAGAAGAGGTATAATAAGAGAAAAAAGGGGGCTGGCGGGTGGGTAACCAGGACTACAACAGTGAATACACTCGAACATCTACATTTATGGTAAGTGTACACAACTGTACTATGTTCTTCGTGTTTCACTGTTGCAGTCATTACATGTGGGTAGAATCCCAAAGCTATGGTTGGGAGGATGGAATTATACAGCATTAGGAGCAGCTATAAGGCCCTGCAGGACAGCAGTGGCAAAGCCTGCTCTGGATTTAGAAAAGAGAGGTAAATGGTAATGCCTGGTGAACGTATCAACTGAACTCAAGTAGCAGCTTCTAGAATGTCTCTGGTAGAAACCCCTCTGAGAAAGGCTGCAGAAGTAGATGCAGCCCTGGTGGAATGGGATCCGATTCCCTTGGGGGACAGGTTTACCATGGTGCATGTAGCAGAAACAAATACAATGGCTTATCCATTTTGAAACAGTTTGCTTTTAAATAGCCTTTCCCTCTGCCCCTGCAGCAAATGCGACCAGTAGTTGTTCAGACTTTCTTACAGATTTTGTCCTGTTTAAGTAGAATCTTAATTGTCTGTGTACATCCAATGAATGCAGAATCCGCTCCCCCTTGTTCTGCAGATTTGGGAAAAAAGTTGGCAGATGAATGACCTGATTCAAAGTCAGTGGATACCACACCTTAGGCATAAAGGATGGATTGGTCCTGAGGGCCACCCTGTCCGGACAAAAGATAATGAAAGGCTCCACTGCCATGAGAGCCTGTAGTTCTGAAAACCTTTTAGCTGAAGTGACTGCTAAAAGAAAGGTGGTCTTCCAAGAGATAAATTTTATGTCTGCAGTAGCAGCTGGCTCAAAAGGAGGCAGGGTGAGTTTTTCCAGCACAAAATTGAGGTCCCATGCAGGAGTTGGTGCTCTCCTGGGAGGTCTCAAATTTTTGGCCCCTTTGAGGTCCAGCTTTAGCAGGGGATGAGAAAAGAGAGGAGGCTCTGTGCTGTAATGAGCCAAGATGGCAGAGGCATGGATTTTTATAGTAGAAAAAGATAGGCCCTTGTGAAGCATCTCAGTTAAATATTGCAGAATCTGAGGAATATTGGGCATTGCTGTGTTTATTCCTTTTGCTTGGTTCCAGGCACAGAATCTTTTCCATTTATCAGCATAAGATTTTCTAGTACTGGGCCTTCTAGCCTCCAAAATGACATCCATCACAGGTTTACTGAGAGATGCGACTGGTGAAATTAGTTGATTAGCCATGCTGCAAGATTCAGAGTTTGGAGCTGAGTGTGCAGAATTTGATAGTTCTGCTGAGACAGTAGATGAGGTGTCCGAGGCAGGTACCACGGAGGAAGGTGTAACATATTACGTAGAAGCGGGTACCAGTGCTGGCGTGGCCAGTCTGGAGCAATCAGAATCATTTTCGTTTTTTCCTGTCGGACTTTTAGTAAAACCTTGGAGAGCAAAGGCAGAGGGGGAAAGGCATAGACTGATAGGTTTTTCCAGCTGAAGGATACAGCATCCACTTTCCAAGCTTTTTTGTGATGAATTCTTCTGCAGAATTTGTCCAACTGAAAGTTTTGGGGAGAGGCAAAAAGATCTATGTCTGGGCTTCCCCATCTTTGTGTCAACATGCTGAAGATTCGTGGATCCAGTTTCCATTCGTGTGGGTCCATAAGGTTTCTGCTTAGTTAGTCTGATAGAGTATTTTGCTTTCCTGGCAGGAACTGAGCTTGTAGATTTATTTGGTTAAGTCAAGGCTGTGTTCCACAAGGCCATGGCTAGTCTGCAAAGGGGGTAGGAGTGGGTACCCCACTGCTTGTTTATGTACCACATAACTGTGGTGTTGTCCGTTTTTATCAGTAGTTGTCCTGGATGAAGAAAGCCCTTGAAGGCTGTCAGAGCATTCTGTACAGCTAACATTTCTTTCTGGTTGATATTTAGGTGCATTTGATTTGGGCTCCATTTGCCCTCAATGCATCTCCCTGCCAGATGGGTCCCCCCAAGCATATAGTCTGATGCGTTTGTAGTCAGGGTTTGGGAGGCAGGGGGTAGAATGAATGACAGTCCCTTGTTTTGGTGACAGGCCTCTTCCCACCATAGGAACGCCTGTTGCAGGCAAGGAATGAGAGGAATCATTGTTTCCAGGCTGTGACAATGTTGACTCCATAAGCTTTTTAGGTACCACTGAAGTTTCCTCATATGTAGTCTTGCATATGGAATTAGTAGAATGCAAGAAGCCATGAACCCCAAAGCCTGCAGAATTTGTCTTGCAGATAGCTGGGTTTTTGTGGCCACTTGTTTGAAGTACGTCATCAATTGAATTTGTTTGTCTAGCGTGAGGTAAGCCATCTGGGCAGTTGTATTCAAGCTTGCACCCAGGAATGTAATTATTTGAGAGGGTACCAGATGTGATTTCTTTTCATTTATGGTGTACCCTACGCATGTTAGAAGCCTTTTTACAAATGCCAGATGTTGTAGATGAGTGTCCTTGCTTTCTGCCTGAATTAGACAATCGTCCAGTTAGGATACATTTGAATGTTTTTTGTCTGCAAAATGCAATCACTGGTGCCAGGCACTTTGTGAAGACCCTGGGAGCAGTATATAAGCCAAAGAGCAGTGCAGAGAACTGGTAATGCAAGTAGCCTGCTTTGAAGCGGAGGCATCTTCTGCAAGATTCCCTGATTGGGATATGCAGGTAAGCCTCTTAAGTCTAGAGTCACCAACCAGGTATCCTTGCCTAGCATAGGCAGTAACTGTTGTGGAGTCAGCATCTTGAATTTTGGAAAGTCCAGGAAGGTATTTAGAATGGATAATCCAGAATTGGACACCATGATTTGTCTTTTCTGGGTACCAGGAAAGTCTTGAATAAAAACCTTGTCCTTTTTCCTTTTCTAGTACTGGTTGAACAGCCCCCATATGAGGGACAGGACTTGTTTCTGGGCCTCTGCCCACTGATTTGGAGGCAGATCTGGCCATCTGTTTGGAATTGGCAACATGTGGAAATGAAATCTGTATTCCTGGGATAGTATATTTAAGACCCACTTGTCCTGAGTAATTAGATGCCAATTTTGAGCATGGAGTGCTAGTTTTCCCCCCAAAGGGGATGCCAAAAGATAAGTGCTTGGAAATGGCAGAGGAAAGTCGTTGAGACTGTTTACCATGGGGGGGGGGCTTGCTACTTCCAGATTTGGAGGTGGAGGCACCCCATTGTTTTGTTCTGTAAGTTCCTTGTGACTGAAACCTGGAGCCTTTGGACTGTCTGGGTTTGACCTGAGCGGCTCTGTTGGGTACTGGAAAGGACCAGTTCTTAGTAGGCCAGTGCCTGCTGAACCTGGGTGGCTGCACTTGTAGGAAATCTTTTACAGTTTGCATAGATTTAGCTTTGTCTTCCATCTTTTTCAAAACAACTTCTGCTTTATTACCAAATAGACTGTCATGTTGTAAAGGAGCATCCAACAATTTAGCTTCCACATGATCAAGCAGATTTTGCTCCTTGAGCCAAGCATGCCTTCTTATCACAGATACAGTTACGGCGGCCCTGCAAGAGGCCTCCAAGGAATCAAACCCACATTGCAAAGTATGCTTTCCAACTTGTTCAGCTGAATGAAATAAATCCTGTAACTCTTTATTCTCCACACAGTCAGAAGTCAACATAATTTTCTGTTTAAGTAAGCCCATGACATGCTGCTGATATTTAAGCATATGGAATTGACAGTTTAAAGCCCGGATAGCCAAGGTTGCAGACGTGTAAACCTTCTTACCCCATCTATCCAGCACCCTGGAGTCTCTATCAGAAGGGGTAGGATTTTTAGCAGTAGAAGCTTTAACACCCTTGGGACCCTGAAAAATAGTTTCAGGATCAGCATTATGGTTTTTGAAAAGAAACTTGTGGGAGTCAGGAACCCTGTAATATCTGTCTGGCTTACTAAGAGCCGGAGGCAGGGAATCAGGAGCCATGCTGGATTCTGAGAAAACATCATAAACAATGTCTAAAAACAGGAGGTATAGCCAAAGGCCTATGCTGAGGAAGAAGAAAATCCCTAAGCCTCATTTTGGATTCTGAAAAATCCTGACTCTCCCAATGAAAATGTTCCCTTAAGGTATGCAAAGTTTCTCCAAAAGAAAAATCCTCAGGAGAAGCAGAAGGGATGGATTCTTCTGCATCAGAGTCCTCATAAGGGGGAATAGAAAATTCCTGATCAGAAGAGGAATCAGAAGAAATGGAAACCTGATCTGAAGATTCATAATCAGTGCCTTGCCTAGGCCTCTTAGCAGGTGTGGGTTGGGAACCCCTGATCAAGGTAATTAAATCCTCAGACATTTTGATCATTTGTTTTTTAGGATAGGGGCCTGAACACATGGCTCATGCGTCGGTTTTTTAGACACAGAAGTTGGTTTTGACCTTGTTTTTTATAATGGCGTCGGTTTAATATACAAATCTTTAGGCATGAAAACACCCTCAGAAGCTGGTGCCTGCTCAGCGGCTCTGGACCTATCTAAGGAGAGACATCCACGGGTTCAATACCTGAAGAGTCCTGCGGCATACCGGACTCCGAATGTGTCTCGGTAGAGGCCTGCGAATCAAAAGTAGCAGGCATCAGGGGCTGCGAAAGCACCTCACTGAGTACCAGCGAACCGGCGACTGGCTTAGGAGAAGCTTGGTTGTCGGTTTTGGACCTCGGTCTGTCTCTGTCTTTTTCTTTGCGTTTTTTGTGAATTCCGGTAGTCGGATTGCTAACAGACGACATATTTGGATAGTTAAATCCAGAGCCAAAATATTTAGAAGCAAAAATATACAGACGCTTAATAGTGCGTTGGTTAAATTTAGCACAAAACCGACAGCAAGGCACGTTGTGGTCAGGGCCTAGGCAAGGAATACATTACAAATGAAAATCCTTATGAGGTATTTGCTTCCCACAAGTAATACAATTAACTTTTACTGACATCGGTAAGGAGCAAGAAAAGTTTCCCCAACGGGGTACTTAGCTTTAGGTTTAATACTTCTGTTCTGAAACTCTAAAACAAAAATTTCAGTAGTTGACCGACCGGCACTTGCGAACTGCTTCTACTTCGGGCACCGCGCGGCAAGAAAGACGGATTAAAATGGCGTTGGCTGCATGTTATATACCCCTGACAACCTGATGTCATGGAAGAAGAGATAGCAACCGACGCAGGACCCAAGACTTTGTTATTCAGGCCGACTGAGGGCAACCTGCCAGCAGATTACCCAAATGTAATGACTGCAACAGTGAAACACGAAGAACATATTCAAATCAACTGATGCTGCAGGTTCACAGGGAGGAGCAACTAAAGCCTGCAGAACCAAGGTAAGGTCCCAAGGAGGAACGGAGTCCTTAATTGGAGGGCGTAAAAGAAAGGTGCCTTTAAGAAAGGCCTTAGGTGCCTTTAAGAAAGGCCTTACATAGTCTAAAAGAGGCTAGGGCATTCATACTTTCACCAACATGGAAATTAGAGATAGCTGCCAGTTGCACTTTCACCGTAGATAAATGAGCCCCTTGTTGAAAAATATTGGCTAAAAAATCCAACACTGCAGGAACAAGGGCTGTAAAGGGATTGAGGTTCCTCTGAGAAGCCCAAACAGAGAATCATTTCCATTTGCTGCGGTAAATTTTCCTAGTGGAGGCCTTATGGAATGCCACCAGAATAGTTTTTACTGAAGATGAAAGACTGGGAGTCCTGGCAATCAAGGGAACTGCAGCAACCAAGCAGTCAGCTTGAGGCTGTCCAGGTTGGGCAGACAAGCGCCCGAGGGATGAGAAATGAGATCTGGGCAAAGATCCAGAATCCAAGGAGGAGCTAGAACAGGAGACCAGAGGAAGGAGAACCACACCTGACGAGGCCAGAACGGGGCAATGAGGATCACTTTGCACCCCAGTCTTCAGAATGAGAGGCAATGGGGGTAAGCATACATTAACCCAGGAGGTCAAGCATGGACTAGAGCGTCTCTGGGGGGATTCCCTAGTGAGGGAATCAGAGTGAAGAACTCTCTGCACTTCTCGTTGGAAGGAGATGCGAAGAGATCGCAGCAAGGCTGACCCCACGCAAGAAAGAACTCCTCCGCTATCAACTGTTTCAGTGACCACTCGTATGGTGTCAGAATAGCTCACTCAATCTGTCCGCTAAAATGTTGGAGCGTCCCGGGATGTGCTTTGCAATCAGGAATCGACTGGTGGAGATCATCCATTCCCACACTCTCATGGCCTCACGACACAGAGGGTAAGATCTGATTTCCCCCATTTGTTAATGTACCAGACACCAGACATGTTGTCTGACTGAACTGCAATAGTCCCCGGAGGAAGAACAGTGTGAAAGGCTTGCAACGCTAAAAGCACTGCTCTCATCTCCAGAACACTGACATGCAATCTGGTCATGGTCTGGGATCAAGTGTCTTGGACCGTCCTCCCCAAATAATGCCCCCCCCCCCACCTGAGCTGGGAGCCGTCCGTGGTCACCGTGGCTTGGGCTGTGGGTGAAACAAATGGCCGTCCTGCTAAGATCTCTGGTGATTGGAGCCACCAGAGAAGCGACGTCCTGCATTCTTTGCTGATTTGAATTGGATAATCCATGGGGAGATCTAGCCAACACCACTGTACAGCCAGCGTCCACTGAAGAACACACATGTGAAGACGCGCACAAGGGAGGATCGAGATTGCTGTGGCCATAAAGCCTAGGGCACGGAGAACGTCTCCCGTCTTTGTTAGCCTAGGGCCAAGGATCACCGATATATGGGCCCGTAAGCTATGGACCCTGTCTGGATTTAGGAAGACTTTCAAATTGAAGAGTGTCCAGCCGTACCCTGATAAAGTCCAAGATCTGCACTCTGTCCAAGAGAGGTTTGGGAAACATTGATGGTAATCCCTAGCTGGATTGCAAGATGAAAGACGGAGTCTCTGGCTACGCAAAGAAGAGCATTGGTGGAAGCAGCGAGGAGCCAATCGTCTAGGTAAGGAAATACCTGAATTCCCTGAAGCCTCAGGTGAGCTGCTATGACTGCTATTACCTTGGTAAACACACTGGGGGCTGTGGTGAAACCGAAGGGTAGGGCTCTGAACTGGAAATGATTGGCTCCCAGCTGGAAGCGAAGGAATCTATTGGAGCTTCTGCGAATCTTGATGTGGTAGTAAGCGTCCTGGAGGTCTATTGAGCACATCCAGTCGCATTCCCGAAGACAAGCTAGAATGGACAGCAGGGTGACCATCCGGAATTTCTGCTTGGCTACAGCCAGGTTCTAGGTTGACAGGTCCAAAATGGGCTTGAGGTCCCCTGTCTTTTTTGGCACTAAAAAGAACCAAGAGTAAACACCTGATCCAGACTGATCTAGGGGAACCGGTTCGATGGCTCGTTTGCAAAGCAGCTTTGAAACCTCTAGCACTGCTGCCTCCCTTTGAGTGGGTGGGACATCTGGAAGGCGCTTTGGTTGAATGGGAGGGGTAACAAAAGGGATGGTGTACACTCTGGATATTATTTGAAGCACCCAACGATCCGCAGTTATGGACTCCCAAGACGTTGGGTGCAATTATAATCTTCCCCCAACTGTCTCCAGAGTAGGACAGTTGGGCAACCCCTCAGGGCTGCTGCGTGGGCCTGTCTGAGAAGGTTTCCCTAGACCCAAAGTTCCTCGACCCACTTCTGCCTCTAGGGGATGAGTTGTCCTGAGAGTCCCGAGAAAACTGGGATATTCAGAACCACATCTTTTACCCTTTCTGATTCCTAGAAAAGGATCTTTGAGGGCTAGAGTAGCGGACTCCGATGGCAGACAGTCTTCCCGTCCTTTTTATTCTGGTCCAATGTGTCACGTACTGTCTTCCGAAAAAGAGAAGAACCATCAAAGGGAGCATTTGTGAAAGATGCCTTGACACAGCCTGAGCCAAGCATGTCGCCTCACAGCCACGCCAGTCCCAACCGCCCTAGCCACTCCTTCTGTGGCATGGGAAAGGAGATGCATGGACGCGTTCGATACTGATTTGAGAGTCAACATTTTCGCGGAGAATGGGCGCTTGTCCTCTGGCGACAAAGACTCTGGGAGCGACTCAGCAAACTCAGTGACTAGGTCTCGCTGCAGTGATATAAAGTGTGCCAAATAGTTCAGCGCTTAAATGGAAAACGTCACTGAAGAAAACACTCGCTTCCCAAAGCGATCCACTGCCCTAGACTCCTTGTCTAGAGGGTGGACCGAGGAACGTTCCTGTGCCTGTTCCCTCTTGGTGGCTGCTGCAACCACCATAGCATCCACCGGGGATCCTTTGTACAAGACTTTTCTGTATGAGGGTGGAGAGAGTATCCTGTCCGGGCGTTTCGGTATCAGCTCTATGGTGTCAGACTCCTACCATGCCCGGGTGGTGATAAGATCCAGTAAGGGATCCGCAGAAGGGGACAGCCAGGATGTAGATGGGCCCGTGCCAAAAGCCTCCAAGAACACTGACTCATCCGTAGAAGGTTTTGGTACTGACCAACCTCCCCTCTGGCAGAGGATCTCCATGATGCCTCCAAAGGAGATATCCTCGGGAGGTGACCTGGGGGAACCTTCTCCTTCATCTAAGTCAGTGTCTTCTGTCAAGGACTCTGGGAAGTCCAGGTGCCTCGTTTTACACGTATGCTTATGGGAACCTCGTCTGTGGGACTCTGAAGAGGGCTCATGAGCCACGGGGGGGGGGGGGGGTTCCTCTAGCGGAACCGCCAGGGGGTCCTCTAGCACGGGCTGTCCCTGGGACAAGCTGAAGGGAGTCTTAACTGAAACCAAGGGAGTCTGGGCAGAATCCAAGGAAATAGGCTGGGGTCTCGATCCTTGGGAGAGAACCCTCTCCACCACGAACGACGATGGAGAGTGCACCTCCTTAGCACCCAACAAGGAGGAAGCTCTCCCCGGGTCCGACATGAGGATTGGGACAGAGGCAGGAGTAGCGGAAGCTCCGAAGGAATGGCTCAGATCTGACAAAGTCTGAGCCGAAGACACCTCCATTACCTCGGATCAGACTCCCAGTCATCGGCCCCGAGAGTTGCTCAGATTCAAACTGGTCTGATCCGAGGAACTTAAGGTAATCGCTGGAGTCGAAGTTGGAGGAACTGTCAACACCAAACTCTCAGCTCAGAGGATCCTCATATCCATAAACCCCAAAACTGCAGGCCAGATCAGGGATGGAGAAATTGGATGAAAGAAGGGCATTGAGGTCCCCCTCCAGAGGGAGAGGGGCCTGGCAAGACTCCCATTTGGATTTGGGTCCGAATGTATCTCATCATTCTGTCCATATCCAACTCAGGCTCTGAGTCAAGCGCGAGGAGGCGACCAACTCGGATCTGGCTGGGCAAAGCGACGGCCTAGATGAAAGGCCTCAGATTCAAGGGTTCAGTCGGCTCAGGGAGAACCTCTGGGAATGCAGCCGAGGAGATGTAGGCCTAGATACTTTAGCAGGTGGGCTAGGGAAGGGCTCCCGCTCTGGAGACAGTTTGCGGGGCCTATCCCCCCTCTTGTCTCTGTCCTTTTTCTTCCTGTCCCTTCCTTTGGCCTCCCCTTCAACAAGTCTAGTGGGAGGGTGAGTCCCAGCCTGAGGGGGAGGTTGAGCAACTGCTGGAGGAGCCGAGGCCAATGAATCCAGGGATGAAACCGGTAGAAGGGTCTTTTGCAACCAGTTTGGACTTCCGTTCTTTTAAGGCCCTGGGACTGAACCCAGCACACATGCTACACTCAACGGAAAGATGGGGAACACCCAGGCAAATAACACACAGAGTGTGGCCATCAGCGGGTGAAAGCTTATGACCATACTCTGTGCATTTTTTGAAGGTAGGCTTTGGCTGATCAGCCATAATACTAACACTACACAGCCAACCTACTTAAAACTAACACTCTTAACACACACACCCAAGGGGTAAGGAGGGCCTTGCTAGACTACTTTACAACAAACTATTTTTTAAGTTTAAATCGAACAGCGAATGGGGGAGGAAGGTTGAACTAAACGACCACATACTCTCACTAAATAGAGCAAAAAACACGCCAAATTTTACTTACTAACAACGTGACACTTGGAGCTACAGAAATAACGATGCTGATGCACGAAGCGGCAAACAAGATCTGAGGGAAGGTAGAAGATGGTGATGGGTTATGGGTAAAG
>NC_056726.1:418188724-418191224 GCF_019279795.1 Protopterus annectens | reverse complement strand
CCCCAAGCATCCCATCAACCTATCCTTCAAAGAAAAGGCAGCCCTTAAGCATCTCTGTCACAACCAGCAACTCAGAGTTCTGAAGGCAGACAAAGGGGCAGGGGTAGTGGTCATGACAGAATTAGACTACACTACCAAAATAGAAACAGTCTTGGCCGACGAACATAGTTACCTCAAAGTCACCAAAGCAGAGGTACTACACAGCTTTCGGGCCATTGACTCCACCTTGCTACTTTTAGCCTACAAACAAAGAATCTCAGATGAGGAACTAGACTTCATGTCAGTTGACTCACCCACAGTGGGGCGTCTGTTCGGAATTCCCAAAATCCACAAGAACCAACTTGACCCCCCAATGAGACACATAGTCTCCTCGAAAAGGACCAAGACAGAGTATATCTCAGAATTGCTGGACTTCTACTTCAACCCACTAGTCCAGAGCTCAAGGTTCTATCTCAAGGACTCCTGGGAGTTTCTAAAAGAAATCCACAGAGTTCAAGAGGAACACCATGACACCCCGTTCCAACTAGTCACCCTGGACATCACAGCCCTTTACCCCAGCATTCCTCACACAGAAGGACTACGGCTGGTCAAGCGATACCTGGTGACACACAGGAAGATGTCAGCCGAAAGGGCAGATACCCTGTGCACACTTCTAAAACTGGTCCTCAACAACAACTACTTTGAATTTCAGGGGACCATCTACAAACAACTGAAAGGGGTAGCCATGGGAGCCAAAGTAGCCCCAGCCTATGCTAACTTGGCACTATGCGCCCTGGAAGAAGACACCCTGACCCACTTAAATGGGTTCAACAGAGTCTGCATGTACAAAAGGTACATAGATGACCTGTTTTTTCTATGGAAAGGCACACCCCAGGAACTAGACTCCTTCCTAGGTGAAGTTATGAACAGTATCCCCTTCTTAAGATTCACCATAGGAGATAAAGGCAATCAAGTCAACTTCCTGGACATCACACTCAGCTTCAACTCTGAGGAATTGACCTTTGCCTCCAACATTTATAGAAAACCCACCCATAGGAACAACCTACTAGACTACAGAAGTTTACACCCAAACTTCATGAAAAAGAATGTAGTCAAAGGGCAGTTTGTCAGACTGAGCAGGACAGTCAGTGACGACAAACTTTTCTGCACCATGAGCCTACAACTCAAGCAGATGTTACTTAACAAAAACTACCCCAACGGACTGGTCAACAGATTAGCCCAGGAAGTGAAGAGACACAGACACTCCAGACACCAGCCCATCCTGATTCATGGGGGTTTTGAGAAAATGACGCACAAGGAGGAAACCCAACCCAGGTTCCCCATCCCTATCTCCTTGGATGCCCACATGATAAAAAACACCCTGTCACAGAATTGGGACATACTGAGCTGCAACACTGAGCTCAGAAAGTCCCTTGGGAACACACCTACTTTCACCCATAAGAGGTGCAACTCCCTCAAGACACTGTTGGAAAAGAGAAAACCCACACACTGGATTGAAGGCAGGCCCACAGGAACCCTCCCCTGCAGACAGTGCACATGCTGTCAATACATCAGCACAGATGACACAGTTAAGATAGGCAATGACAGACCTATCCGTCTGCAGGGGCAATTTGACTGCAACTCCACCCAGGTAGTGTATCTGAGCAGATGCACACATTGCCAATGCTTTTACGTGGGCATGACCACCAGGAAACTCAGCGACAGGGTGAAAGAACACTACCAGGCCATCAGAAGGGTAGATGCCAATAACGCACTAGCCGGACATGCTTTACAATGCAAGAAACCGGCCAGGTTCAATTTCCTAATCCTAGAAAGAGCCCCCAGTTTCAGTGAGGACTCCAGCACCCCCCTAGAGGTAAGGGAACTTAAATGGCAAATCAGATTGGGAGCAGACAGCTATCCAGGACTAAATGGTAGCCTTAATATTAAATGTATACTTAAGTGGATCAGGTAACCAAGCTGGTTCCCCACCCCCAGGCACCGGCTCACACTAGTACCTGCCCACAAGTTAAGTCATGCATGACATCATTTACAGTATTTATAGCCTGAAGGAATGCACTTGTATTGATTTCTGAAGAAGTTCATTAAGCTTTGTAATAAAAGTGCAAACGAAAGCGCTCAAATCAATTTCCTTGGAGTCAGTGTGGCTTTATTTCCATTACTTTAGGTCCTTCTTGAGGGTCCCAGTTTTTGCACCTTATATATATATATATATATATATATATATATATATATATATATATATATATATATATATATATATGTGTGTGTGTGTGTGTGTGTGTGTGTGTGTGTGTATATATATATATATATATATATATATATATATATATATATATATATGTGTGAGTGTATATATATATATATATATATATATATATATATATATATATATATGTGTGAGTGTATATATATATATATATATATATATATATATATATATATACACACACACACACACACACACACACGTGTGTGTGTGTGTGTGTATACACTTATA